>NW_020529049.1:0-35057 GCF_003368295.1 Carassius auratus
ACCAGGTTTGGTGTGATCTGAATAAATCTCTAGGAGGGAGTTCGTTAAAGTACAACCCCTGAAAATGGCAAAAACAACGCCAATTTTGCAGAGAAAATTCTAAATAACCGACTTCCTGTTGGGATTCGGATTTTGTACCAAGAGACTTTTTTGTAGGTATTGGTGTGTTACATATGTATACCGATTTTTGTACATGTATGTGAAACATAGCTCGAGGCGCACTCTGTTGAAAGTGTATAGGTGGGCGCTATCGAGCCATTTTGCCACACCTGATGGAATTTTGGCCTTCAGATGTGTTCAGGCCAGGACTCTTATCACACATGTGCAGTTTGGGGAAGATCGGACATTTTATGCCTGAGTTATAACATATTTTATTCCCATGGCGAGACATCGAACTTCGCGACGGCGCCATGGACACGCCTTTTAACGAAAACTCAAGATCTTCACAACTTAACATCGCACAGGCCTTTAGATTAGACTGACCACAAAAATACATTGATGTCATAAAATTTCTAGGAGTAGTTCATCGCAGTGTAAAATATGTCACTTCCTGTTGCCAATAGGTGGCGCTATGACTATAACTGAATATGGGCATGTCAATCTGTTCAGGTCAGGAGTCTCATCAAACATGTGAAGTTTGGGGCAGACTGGTCATTGTATGTCTGAGTTATAGCAATTTCCTGTTTCATGGCGAGTCATCGAAATTCGCCAGGCCGCCACGGACACGCCCATTAACGAAAACTCAAAAGCTTCGCAATTTAACATCGCAAAGGCCTTCAGATTAGCCATACCAAATTTGGTGTTGATCTGAATGAATCTCTAGGAGGAGTTCGTTAAAATACAACGCATGGAAATGACAAAAATGACACAAAATTTGCTCATAATATTAGTAATAACCGACTTCCTGTTGGGTTTCGGATTTTGCTCCAAGAGACTTTTTTGTAGGTATTGGAGAGTTACATGAGTATACCGATTTTCATACATGTACATGAAACGTAGCTCGAGGCGCACACCGTTGAACGTGTATAGGTGGCGCTGTTGAGCCATTTTGCCACACCCACTTCTGAAACCCATATCAGACGTAAATTTTCGCCAGTTCTGAGGTGTGTGCAAAGTTTCATGACTTTTCGAGCATGTTTAGGCCCTCAAAAATCCGATTCATTTTGGAGAAGAAGAAGAATAATAATAAATATAGCTGCAAGCAGCGATGGCGGGCTCAAGCCACCAATGCCATCACCACGCCGGTGGCATCAGGTAAACTGTGTCCAGCGGGCACATGCATTCACAATATCCCTCTGGCAGTGAGGTTTTAAAGGATATGGCGGTTAAAGGGTTAATCCGAATCATCTAGACTTTAAAATCACATTCACAGAACAATATATATATATGTATGTATGTATGTATATATATATATATGTATGTATATATATATATATATGTATATATATATATATATATATATATATATATATATATATATATATATATATATATATATAGTAACACTTTACAATAAGATTTCATTTATAAACATTATGTTAACATGAACAATATTTATATAGCATTCATTCATGTCAGTTAATATTCCAAACTTAAACATTAAAACATTGTTTTATTGTGATTTTTTTCCAAGCACATTTTACCAATTCCAAACCATATCAATCTTAATAACTACCATTATTTTTTATTTAATCATTTATGAGTGCTATACAATAGTCCAGGAAAGCTGGAAGAGAAAAACTCCTTATATTCATGTGCAGAATTATTAGGCATGTTTTCTTTTACAGATGAAATGCGCTAAAAAAGAGTTTTAACTCAAACTGTTTTAACTCAAAGTCGAAAATTATGAAATACCCATGAGAAATATCAAACACAAATGCAATACAGAAATGGATAAGTTAAGACTTGACCATTGTACAAAAATGCTGACTGGGTCATGAGGTCAGAAAAGAAGAAGAAAAAAAACAGGTCAAGAAGAACTGACAAAAATAATTGCAAAATAATTAGGAATTAATGTGAAGATTAATTTTTAGTCAATTCTGCAAGACAAACTTTCAGGAAAGGAGGTGGAATAAAAATGAGCTCCTAAATCTTAATCCCGGATTCTGAAAGATATATTCCTCAAACTATCGGACAAGAGGAGGTGGTGCTGGTCCTTCACAAGTCACTCTAATCTGTTCATAAAGCCTATATATAAAGTCTTAATATATAGTATTTCACAATACTTCATGGTATTCTAATTAAATCATTTTTTGGAATCTTAGATTTCTCAGAACCTGACACATTGTAATTCTGAGACTCCAGGAAAGTGGCAGTTCTGTAAAATGTTGGCACTGGACACTAAATGCTCCCTGATAGTTTCACACCTAAATTCACTTAACACACACACAAACACACACACACACACATTACCCACAGTGACAGAGGGACATCAGATCTATGATAGTTTTTTAATTTTCTATCATCCATATAGTGTTGTATAGTCATGAAACTATGCATATTTCCTAAGAATGACTTGTCTTCTATGTGTACATTTTTTTGAAGTGTTTAGAAGCTGCACTTAAAAAAATAAAAGACATTTACTGGTTACTTTTTTACTGTTATTTCAAAAAATCACCACGACAAAACCATTCAAGCTATCCAAAATTAATTCGCACCTGTACTGTAAGATACATTCTTTAAACAGTGGTAAAAGAGGATGTGGTGCTGATCCTTCAAGAGTCACTCAAAACTTATCTGTCCATAAAGAATTATTCTTAATATATAGTTCACAATACTTCAGCTTGTTATTCTAATAAAGTGAGGGTCATTTTATCAGTAAAATACATAAAATTCATATTATTTTTCTTTGAAAGATTTCTATAAATGATTTAAATCAAACTTGTTTCTACAATAATTATTTAAAAGTGATCCTATAGCTCCATCTGGTGGCCATTATTGGTACTAAGAATTGCAAGCTTGATTTATATGTTATGATAGTTTTAATTTTATGCTGGCTCTTGAAAATGAATAAATAAATACGTACACACATTAAAAAAGCAGCCAAGATGAATGAGTTTAATTTTTTATATAGATTAAAAGTGAAGACAGAAGCAGCTGGTATATGCGGTCACTTAATATTAAAATCCAGTAGATCCACTTCAGATTTATTTCTCAACAGTTTATGTTCACGTGGCTGTTTTCGTTTATATTCGCCAAGCTATTATGTATTTTGAAATAATCTTGTCCGTGATGTGTTCGTTCTTGCGACGAAAGGCAGAATCCTGCAGCTCGAGAGATATATGTTATTCTGCCAGTCGCGCTTTCCAATAGTCTTGCACACTTAAACGGGTCACAAACACCTACATTTAGCTCGTGTTGTGTTATAATGGATGTATTGTGTGCATTTATGGCAATAATTTATTTTGAAAAGCTCTTAAACAAGAATAAATTCGTTAGTTTTGAACTTGTGACACTGTGCGCGCTGATCGGAGGCAGTGATTTCAGATAGGCAGCCGCAAATATTTCATTTTCACACAAACAGTTCAAAAACATTTTAATTTAGCTCTTGGTGTGCTCTAATTGGTGAATTGTGTGATATCGCTGCAATACTTTATTTTTAATAGCTATAAAACAAGAATAAACTCGTTTTTTTCTGAGCTCATCATTCCACACGCTCCTGCTCAGAGCGGTGATTCATCTCTCGTGTTTCTCACGTATCACTGACCACACATCAATTATTAATGAGCCCTGACCTGATAATAATCATATATGTTGGTTTAGCTTGTCAGTGTGAATTAAATCCAAGTATTTATTTGTATTTTAACCGATTTAAAAGTGAAACAAAAAGACAGTCTCCTCCCTTTTTTAGTCCGGTAACTGCACCTGTAGGGGCGCTATTTCTCTCAGACAATGGAAGTCTAAGCACACACACTCAAACAGAGGGACAGAGTGATATGAGATGTCTGACAGTTTTTTAATTTTCTGTTATCCATACAGTGTTGTAAAGTCATGAAACTATGCATATTTACTCAGAATAACTTTTTTTCTGTATGAAAAAAGGTTTTGAAGTGTTTGGAATTTAAAAATGCAGGAAAATTAATAATTCCATCTTTATTGTCATTTAAAAAAATCCCCACGACAAAACCATCCAAGCTATCCAAAACCCATTCACAATTTAAGTTCCTCAATGTTTTTTCAACATGTGCACCAAGTTTGGTGTGTATAGTGTTACTCTCCTCTGAGCAATATGCATTAATTCACAGCTAAATGTAAAAAACAATCCACATTCAAATCAAAATAGCCGACTTCCTGTTGGTCGTAGCTCATGACTGTGAATTAGAAAGTTGTCCGTCTTGATAAGAACAATTTTTGTACTGAGTTTGGTGTCTGTAGCTAAAACTAACCCCCCCACTTTTGACAAAAGGTGGCGCTATAGAGTGCCTCTTCCACGCCCTCTTATGAAATTTTGCCAGTGTCTAGCTGTCACTAATACTGATATGTGTTCTGAGTTTGATGAAATTCTAAGTATGTTATATGCCTCAAAATCACCTGAGAAGTATTCCAGTTTGACATGTTGCCACGGCAACAATATTTTTAGATATCAATATCCCCCCAGCAGATTTATATCGGCTGTGTTTTAACATTATTCTGATGAAGTTTGAAGCAAATCGAGTAAAAATAAGATGCTGAATTCAAAGCATTTTGAAAATGACACACTTCCTGCTGCCACTTGGTGGCGCTATAACTTTGACTCCTAATAGTCACATATATGCGATCGACATCATACAATGAATAATCTGATGAAGTTTGATTAAAATTAGGAAATGTATGTGGATGGTATTAGACACTTCCTGTTTCTCATTTCTCGCCATAATTTCAAAGCCTCGCCACGAGCAAACCGTTCGAGATATCAAAAATCCCCTGGCAATTTTTCATCCCCAATGTCTTGAGATCATGTTGACCGAGTTTGGTGGCAATCGAGTAAAAAACCTATGACAAGTATTTCAAATTCCAGAGCATGCGCTTTTTACATAACTCTAAATAGCTGACTTCCTGTTGGGCGGAGCCTATGATATTCAATACGAAAGTTGTTCGGCACAATGAGATCTATATGTGTACTGAGTTTCATATGAATATTGGCAAGTATGTGTGAGCTATACATCAACATTTCTGACTGTGATCCAGGGGGCGCCGTAGAGCCCCTGTGCCACGCCCGGGTCCCAGCTTCTGCAGGCTCCTAAAGGCCACAGATTCCAAAGTGTGTGCAAATTTTCAAGAGTTTTTGAGTATGTTAAGGACCCCAAAAGCCCCCACAACTTTGACGAAAAATATGACTACTAAACCCAAAATAGCCAACTTCCTGTTGGGCGTAGCTTATGACATGCAGTACGAAAGTTGTTTGGTTTGATGAGATCTACATGTGTACCGAGTTTCGTGTGTCTACGTGCAAGTATGTATGATATATGGCCCTCAGTATTCCAGGGGGCGCTGTAGAGCCCCTGTGCCACGCCCGTGTATCAGTCTCTGCCCGGCCCTAATGGCCGCAGGTTCCAATGTGTGTGCCAATTTTCAAGACTTTTTAAGCATGTTAAGGACCCCAAAAGCCCCCGAAACCTTGGAAAAAAATTAGAAGAATAAATAATAATAATAATAACAAATAATCCTAAGGAAAACAATAGGGCTCTCGCCCTCCAGGCTTGAGCCCTAATAATAATAATAATAATAATAATAATAAACGGAGCAATTCCAAGAGGGTCCTCACACCATCGGTGCTCGGGCCCTAATAATAATAATAATAATAATAATAATAATAATAATAATAAACGGAGCAATTCCAAGAGGGTCCTCACACCATCGGTGCTCGGGCCCTAATAATAATAATAATTAAAGCTGCAAGCAGCGATGAACGGGCCCTCGCACCCGGGCTCACCGGCAGTAAGTGGCTTTAGTAGATATGTGAACGGTGAGAAATATGCATTTAAACTCAGAAATATAAGTGGAATATGTCAAAGTTTATTCCATATATCTGCCAATTTTCCTGTTGTAAGCAGGTGGCGCTGTCATTATAATGGAATATTGGCCTTCAGATGTGTTCAGGCCAGGACTCTTATCGAACATGTGAAGTTTGGGGAAGATTGAACATTTAATGCCTGAGTTACAACAACTTCTCTTCCGATGGCGAGACATCAAATTTTGTCATGGCGCCATGGACACACCCTTTAACAAAATCTCAAGATCTCCACAATTTAACATTGCAAAGAACTTTAGATTAGACTGACCAAAATAAAATGTGGATGTCATAAAATTTCTTGGAGTAGTTATTTACAGTGTAAAACATTGACACTTCCTGTTGCCAGCAGGTGGCGCTATGACTATGACTGAATATGGGCATGTAGATCTGTTAAGGGCAGAAGTCTTATCTAACATGTGAAGTTTGAGGCAGATTGGACATTGTATGTCTGAGTTACAGCAGCTTCCTTTTTCATGGCGAAACATCGAAATTTGTCAGGCCGCCATGGACACGCCCTTTAACAAAACCTCAAGATCTTCGCAATTAAACATCGCAAAGGGCTTAAGATTACACTGACCAAGTTTGGTGTTTATCTGAATAAATCTCTAGGAGGAGTTCGTTAAAGTACAACCCCTGAAAATGGCAAAAACTATGCCAATTTTGCAGAGAAAATTCTAAATAACCGACTTCCTGTTGGGATTCGGATTTCGTACCAAGAGACTTTTTTGTAAGTATTGGTGTGTTACATGTGTGTACCGATTTTTGTACATGTACGTGAAACATAGCTCGAGGCGCACTCCATTGAATGTGCATATGCACTCCGTTGAAAGTGTATAGGTGGCGCTATCGAGCCATTTTGCCACACCCAATGGAATATTTGCCTTCAGATCTGTTCAGGCCAGGACCCTTATCACACATGTGAAGTTTAGGGAAGATCGGACATTTTATGCCTGAGTTATAACACCTTTTATTCCCATGGCGAGACATCGAACTTCGTCACGGCGCCATGGACACGCCTTTTAACAAAATCTCAAGATCTTCACAACTAAACATCACACAGGTCTTTAGATTAGACTGACCACAAAAAAGACATTGATGTCATAACATTTCTGGAAATAGTTTGTCGCAGTGTAAAATATGTCACTTCCTGTTGCCAATAGGTGGCGCTATGACTATAACTGAATATTGGCATGTAGATTTGTTCAGGTCAAGAGTCTTATCCAACATGTGTAGTTTGGGGCAGATTGGACATTGTATGTCTGAGTTACAGCTACTTCCTTTTTATGGCGAAACATCGAAATTTGTCAGGCCGCCATGGACACGCCCTTTAACGAAACCTCAAGTCCTTCGCAATTTAACATCGCAAATGGCTTTAGATTACACTGACCAAGTTTGGTGTTGATCTGAATAAATCTCTAGGAGGAGTTCGTTAAAGTACAACCCCTGAAAATGGCAAAAACAGCATCAATTTTGCAGGGAAAATTCAAAATAACCAACTTCCTGTTGGGATCCGGATTTCGTACCAAGAGACTTTTTTGTAGGTATTGGAGTGTTATATGTGTGTACCAATTTTTGTACATGTACGTGAAACATAGCTCGAGGCGCACTCCGTTGAAAGTGTATAGGTGGCGCTATAGAGCCATTCTGCCACACCCGGTGGAATATTGGCCTGCAGATCTGTTCAGGCCAGGACTCTTATCACACTTGTGAAGTTTGGGGAACATCAGACATTTTATGCCTGAGTTATAACATCTTTTATTCCCATGGCGAGACATCGAACTTCGTGACGGCGCCATGGACACGCCTTTTAACGAAAACTCAAGATCTTCACAACTTAACATCGCACAGGCCTTTAGATTAGACTGACCACAAACATTACATTGATGTCATAAAATTTCTAGGAGTAGTTCATCGCAGTGTAAAATATGTCACTTCCTGTTGCCAATAGGTGGCGCTATGACTATAACTGAATATGGGCATGTCAATCTGTTCAGGTCAGGAGTCTCATCAAACATGTGAAGTTTGGGGCAGATTGGTCATTGTATGTCTGAGTTATAGCAACTTCCAGTTTCATGGCGAATCATCGAAATTCGCCAGGCCACCACGGACACGCCCATTAGCGAAAACTCAAAAGCTTCGCAATTTAACATCGCAAAGGCCTTCAGATTAGGCATACCAAATTTGGTGTTGATCTGAATGAATCTCTAGGAGGAGTTCGTTAAAATACAACGCATGGAAATGACAAAAATGACACAAAATTTGCTCATAATATTAGTAATAACCGACTTCCTGTTGGGTTTCGGATTTTGCTCCAAGAGACTTTTTTGTAGGTATTGGAGAGTTACATGTGTATACCGATTTTCATACATGTACATGAAATGTAGCTCGAGGCGCACACCGTTGAACGTGTATAGGTGGCGCTGTTGAGCCATTTTGCCACACCCACTTCTGAAACCCATATCAGACGTAAATTTTCGCCAGTTCTGAGGTGTGTGCAAAGTTTCATGACTTTTCGAGCATGTTTAGGCCCTCAAAAATGCGATTCATCTTAGAGAAGAATAATAATAATAAATATAGCTGCAAGCAGCGATGGCGGGCTCAAGCCACCAATGCCATCACCACGCCGGTGGCATCAGGTAAACTGTGTCCAGCGGGCACATGCATTCACAATATCCCTCTGGCAGTGAGGTTTTAAAGGATATGGCGGTTAAAGGGTTAATCCGAATCATCTAGACTTTAAAATCACATTCACAGAACAATATATATATATGTATGTATGTATGTATATATATATATATGTATGTATATATATATATATATGTATATATATATATATATATATATATATATATATATATATATATATATATATATATATATATATAGTAACACTTTACAATAAGATTTCATTTATAAACATTATGTTAACATGAACAATATTTATATAGCATTCATTCATGTCAGTTAATATTCCAAACTTAAACATTAAAACATTGTTTTATTGTGATTTTTTTCCAAGCACATTTTACCAATTCCAAACCATATCAATCTTAATAACTACCATTATTTTTTATTTAATCATTTATGAGTGCTATACAATAGTCCAGGAAAGCTGGAAGAGAAAAACTCCTTATATTCATGTGCAGAATTATTAGGCATGTTTTCTTTTACAGATGAAATGCGCTAAAAAAGAGTTTTAACTCAAACTGTTTTAACTCAAAGTCGAAAATTATGAAATACCCATGAGAAATATCAAACACAAATGCAATACAGAAATGGATAAGTTAAGACTTGACCATTGTACAAAAATGCTGACTGGGTCATGAGGTCAGAAAAGAAGAAGAAAAAAAAACAGGTCAAGAAGAACTGACAAAAATAATTGCAAAATAATTAGGAATTAATGTGAAGATTAATTTTTAGTCAATTCTGCAAGACAAACTTTCAGGAAAGGAGGTGGAATAAAAATGAGCTCCTAAATCTTAATCCCGGATTCTGAAAGATATATTCCTCAAACTATCGGACAAGAGGAGGTGGTGCTGGTCCTTCACAAGTCACTCTAATCTGTTCATAAAGCCTATATATAAAGTCTTAATATATAGTATTTCACAATACTTCATGGTATTCTAATTAAATCATTTTTTGGAATCTTAGATTTCTCAGAACCTGACACATTGTAATTCTGAGACTCCAGGAAAGTGGCAGTTCTGTAAAATGTTGGCACTGGACACTAAATGCTCCCTGATAGTTTCACACCTAAATTCACTTAACACACACACAAACACACACACACACACATTACCCACAGTGACAGAGGGACATCAGATCTATGATAGTTTTTTAATTTTCTATCATCCATATAGTGTTGTATAGTCATGAAACTATGCATATTTCCTAAGAATGACTTGTCTTCTATGTGTACATTTTTTTGAAGTGTTTAGAAGCTGCACTTAAAAAAATAAAAGACATTTACTGGTTACTTTTTTACTGTTATTTCAAAAAATCACCACGACAAAACCATTCAAGCTATCCAAAATTAATTCGCACCTGTACTGTAAGATACATTCTTTAAACAGTGGTAAAAGAGGATGTGGTGCTGATCCTTCAAGAGTCACTCAAAACTTATCTGTCCATAAAGAATTATTCTTAATATATAGTTCACAATACTTCAGCTTGTTATTCTAATAAAGTGAGGGTCATTTTATCAGTAAAATACATAAAATTCATATTATTTTTCTTTGAAAGATTTCTATAAATGATTTAAATCAAACTTGTTTCTACAATAATTATTTAAAAGTGATCCTATAGCTCCATCTGGTGGCCATTATTGGTACTAAGAATTGCAAGCTTGATTTATATGTTATGATAGTTTTAATTTTATGCTGGCTCTTGAAAATGAATAAATAAATACGTACACACATTAAAAAAGCAGCCAAGATGAATGAGTTTAATTTTTTATATAGATTAAAAGTGAAGACAGAAGCAGCTGGTATATGCGGTCACTTAATATTAAAATCCAGTAGATCCACTTCAGATTTATTTCTCAACAGTTTATGTTCACGTGGCTGTTTTCGTTTATATTCGCCAAGCTATTATGTATTTTGAAATAATCTTGTCCGTGATGTGTTCGTTCTTGCGACGAAAGGCAGAATCCTGCAGCTCGAGAGATATATGTTATTCTGCCAGTCGCGCTTTCCAATAGTCTTGCACACTTAAACGGGTCACAAACACCTACATTTAGCTCGTGTTGTGTTATAATGGATGTATTGTGTGCATTTATGGCAATAATTTATTTTGAAAAGCTCTTAAACAAGAATAAATTCGTTAGTTTTGAACTTGTGACACTGTGCGCGCTGATCGGAGGCAGTGATTTCAGATAGGCAGCCGCAAATATTTCATTTTCACACAAACAGTTCAAAAACATTTTAATTTAGCTCTTGGTGTGCTCTAATTGGTGAATTGTGTGATATCGCTGCAATACTTTATTTTTAATAGCTATAAAACAAGAATAAACTCGTTTTTTTCTGAGCTCATCATTCCACACGCTCCTGCTCAGAGCGGTGATTCATCTCTCGTGTTTCTCACGTATCACTGACCACACATCAATTATTAATGAGCCCTGACCTGATAATAATCATATATGTTGGTTTAGCTTGTCAGTGTGAATTAAATCCAAGTATTTATTTGTATTTTAACCGATTTAAAAGTGAAACAAAAAGACAGTCTCCTCCCTTTTTTAGTCCGGTAACTGCACCTGTAGGGGCGCTATTTCTCTCAGACAATGGAAGTCTAAGCACACACACTCAAACAGAGGGACAGAGTGATATGAGATGTCTGACAGTTTTTTAATTTTCTGTTATCCATACAGTGTTGTAAAGTCATGAAACTATGCATATTTACTCAGAATAACTTTTTTTCTGTATGAAAAAAGGTTTTGAAGTGTTTGGAATTTAAAAATGCAGGAAAATTAATAATTCCATCTTTATTGTCATTTAAAAAAATCCCCACGACAAAACCATCCAAGCTATCCAAAACCCATTCACAATTTAAGTTCCTCAATGTTTTTTCAACATGTGCACCAAGTTTGGTGTGTATAGTGTTACTCTCCTCTGAGCAATATGCATTAATTCACAGCTAAATGTAAAAAACAATCCACATTCAAATCAAAATAGCCGACTTCCTGTTGGTCGTAGCTCATGACTGTGAATTAGAAAGTTGTCCGTCTTGATAAGAACAATTTTTGTACTGAGTTTGGTGTCTGTAGCTAAAACTAACCCCCCCACTTTTGACAAAAGGTGGCGCTATAGAGTGCCTCTTCCACGCCCTCTTATGAAATTTTGCCAGTGTCTAGCTGTCACTAATACTGATATGTGTTCTGAGTTTGATGAAATTCTAAGTATGTTATATGCCTCAAAATCACCTGAGAAGTATTCCAGTTTGACATGTTGCCACGGCAACAATATTTTTAGATATCAATATCCCCCCAGCAGATTTATATCGGCTGTGTTTTAACATTATTCTGATGAAGTTTGAAGCAAATCGAGTAAAAATAAGATGCTGAATTCAAAGCATTTTGAAAATGACACACTTCCTGCTGCCACTTGGTGGCGCTATAACTTTGACTCCTAATAGTCACATATATGCGATCGACATCATACAATAAATAATCTAATGAAGTTTGATTAAAATTAGGAAATGTATGTGGATGGTATTAGACACTTCCTGTTTCTCATTTCTCGCCATAATTTCAAAGCCTCGCCACGAGCAAACCGTTCGAGATATCAAAAATCCCCTGGCAATTTTTCATCCCCAATGTCTTGAGATCATGTTGACCGAGTTTGGCGGCAATCGAGTAAAAAACCTATGACAAGTATTTCAAATTCCAGAGCATGTGCTTTTTACATAACTCTAAATAGCTGACTTCCTGTTGGGCGGAGCCTATGATATTCAATATGAAAGTTGTTCGGCACAATGAGATCTATATTTGTACTGAGTTTCTTATGAATATTGGCAAGTATGTGTGAGCTATACATCAACATTTCTGACTGTGATCCAGGGGGCGCCGTAGAGCCCCTGTGCCACGCCCGGGTCCCAGCTTCTGCAGGCTCCTAAAGGCCACAGATTCCAAAGTGTGTGCAAATTTTCAAGAGTTTTTGAGTATGTTAAGGACCCCAAAAGCCCCCACAACTTTGACGAAAAATATGACTACTAAACCCAAAATAGCCAACTTCCTGTTGGGCGGAGCCTATGACATGCAGTACGAAAGTTGTTTGGTTTGATGAGATCTACATGTGTACCGAGTTTCGTGTGTCTACGTGCAAGTATGTATGATATATGGCCCTCAGTATTCCAGGGGGCGCTGTAGAGCCCCTGTGCCACGCCCGTGTATCAGTCTCTGCCCGGCCCTAATGGCCGCAGGTTCCAATGTGTGTGCCAATTTTCAAGACTTTTTAAGCATGTTAAGGACCCCAAAAGCCCCCGAAACCTTGGAAAAAAATTAGAAGAATAAATAATAATAATAATAATAATAACAAATAATCCTAAGGAAAACAATAGGGCTCTCGCCCTCCAGGCTTGAGCCCTAATAATAAAAAATAATCCTAAGGAAAACAATAGGCCTCTCGCCCTTTGGGCTTGAGCCCTAATAATCCTAAGGAAAACAATAGGCCTCTCGCCCTTTGGGCTTGAGCCCTAATAATAATAACAAATAATCCTAAGGAAAATGAAGACCAAAAATTTCTTATTTTAATATTATTTATATTTATTTGTGAAGTTTTAGTGCATGATGAAGTTTACTGCATGAGTTAAAGTCTGCATGAACATGTAGGATCATATGACCAGACACAGGGAGAGGAGCTAATTTTGACCATACCAGAAATGTGTATGTAACATGTTCCACTGATGCATAGGGTGGCTTCTTCTTTCCACCAATGTATGTATGTATAAATATACCAACTGATGTTAGCATGAAGTATACATTCTATTTTAAACAAACCAACATGTTTCTGTACCTTGTAAGGAACTTGGTCAGTGGTATATAAGCTATGGTCACTGTTAAAGCTTTAGAGAAACTGAGAAACGGAGAAACTGAGAAACGGAGAAACTGAGAAACTGAGAAACTGAGAAACTGAGAAACTGAGAAACGGAGAAACGGAGAAACGGAGAAACAGAGAAAGAACATACAGCTGGCAAAGACAACAAGTTTCTCTCCTATGTCAGACAACATGTTTCTCTCCTATGCCTGATACATATGTCAATAAAGATTTTTGACAAGGCAGCTGGTATTCGGCCCTGTGATTGAATTATAAGGGGACAAGACTGATTTTGGATCAACATTTGGCGTCACGAACAGGATATCCATTTCAGACATTTGTCTCAATTATCACGATTCATCAGGTAAGACATTTTTCTTTTTCCTAAAAATAAATCTAAGTCTGCCTGATGACATATGTGATGTTGAGACTGTGACTGAAACTGCTGAAAAGAACTGTGTAATTTTAAAATACCAGTTGTGTTGCCAATAAATGTGTCAGACATAGCTAAATTTAAGAAATTCAATTTGATGTAACTAATTGAGTTGTTCTGATCAGTGGACTTCCAAAATATTTGAATGAAGCTGGGGTAAAAGTGGATCTTTTAGAGTAAAAGACCATTTAGTCAAATTTTCAGGAGAATAAGCCGTAATGCGATTTAGCTGTGATTAGAAGTAGTAGAATGTGGCGAGTCTGCAATAAGGGGCAGGTAAAACTCTAAAACATGTCTACAAAAACAGATGATTAAAGGTGATGGGATGTGGCGGGTCTGCAATAAGGGGCAGGTTAAACCCTAAAACAATTCTATCCACTAAAAAAGCCGCACTTAGGAAAGTGTGGGAAAGTTATAAGTTGTAAGAATAGGAGCGGTTTAAAGTGACGGGTCTGCGCTAAAGGTAGTGCTGTTTTGAGAACCCTAAAACGTTTAAACGCGCTAAAAGTAAAAGGTACAGTACCTTTATGAATTATAGTGGCTAGAATCGTGGGCCTTCTGATTGTGACAGTAAAGCTGTTCAATGTTTGGGAAAGAGACAGATCAGCTCAACTAACAAAGAAAAAAAAGGGAATTATAGGAATATTTAGGATTTAACTTTGTTCTCTTTATCTTTCTCTGTTTTATTTTGAGTTGTCAGCTAGAGAGAGAGGAAGAGAGGGGAGGGCAGGGCCCATCTCTTCAGCAATACACACACACACACACACACACATAGATACTCACACGCACACACAGAGTTAAATATATCCCTGCTGCTGAGAGCCTGAGACACAGATCCTCTGCAAAAATGACAGAGACTGGCTGCAACAGCAGAACCATATCTGCTTGGTACTTGGAAAAGAAGAACAAGAAGCAAACAAAGTTTTTGAAGAAAGGACTGAATGTTGATGCTTCTTTGGATGAACAGTTTAAATGGTTCATGATCCAAAAAGACTCAGTCAAGTTGAAAGCCTTTCCGATCCTGGCAGCTCACTGGATTGTCAAGCAAGGTGGTATTTGTTGCAGTTCAGATGGGAGTCCAGTTTCACTTTTTGAAGCAATGAAGCCTCAGATTGAAGCATATGACAAGTTGAATAAAATAATGTCTATTACATGTTCAGAAAAAGATAACACAACCATTGATGATTCATTTGATCCAGATTGGACAAATATAATAGCCGAGGCTGAAAGAAAATATTTGCAAGAACCAGTAAACTCAGCAAAAACTGTAATGCCTCCTCCATACAACCCAATTTATCCAGCTTTGCCTGGACAATGTAAAGTTTCTAGTAAGTCAAATGGAGGGCCAGTTGACAAAATATTTATTGCATCTGCACAGGCTGCTCCAGTAATAACCAGATCCAAAACAGCCCAGTCAAACAGAGACATGTCGCTATATGCACCAGCACCTGCTTCTGATTGGGGTGATGAGACAAGAGAAGACGACATGATCACAGTTGACAAGGTTGGTCCTGAATTCTCTTCACCTGCTTTTAAAAAGGAAGAATTACAAATTGAAATGATGACTGAAGATAGACCATTCACACCAGGAGAACGTCAAGCCATTCTTACAGCTTTGCCTCCTTTGAAGAGACAAGATCCAAACACAGAGTTTTGGCGAGAATTAGATTCCTTGGTTGAAGCACATCAAATGTCACTAAAAGACATACACACTATTGTGAAAGCTAAAATCCCAAGAGATAGATGGGAACGCTTGCCGGCGTCAATAACGACAGCCCAATGGATAGACTTGTGGGTTGATGGCCAGGGACGACCCCTGGGCCTTTGGAGAGCCTTAGATGAGTCCCGAAAAGAAATCCAAAATATCCTGGGCAGCGGTAAGATTCCTTTCACATCAGTAACATTGATTAAGCAAAAAGATGATGAATCTCCAGATGAATATGCTCTGCGTAAATGGAATGCTTATGAAAGATGGTCTCGCTGTGCTAAGAAAGAACCAGACAGAGATGATGTACAGTTTACTGACACACTAGTGGATGGTTTTAGCACAAAATATCAACAAGCCTTATTACTTGGAGTCAATCCAGGAGAAACATTTGACCAAATTATGCAATGGGCTGGTCGTCTAGAGATGGCTATTAGATCAAACAAGGATGAAGGAAACAGGCCGAATCGAAAAGGAGTGGCATTCGTTCAATCCAACAGCGATGCAGAGAAGATGTTGAAGGTATGCCACAATTGTGGAAAACCTGGCCACATCATAAAAGACTGTTGGACTAAAGGTGGTGGAGCAGAAGGTAAAGGCCCATCATTTAAAAAGGTAAATGCCAAAAATAATGATAAAACATCTCAAGGAAAGACGTGGACTGAAGCACAAGTTCGTCAGCTCATTGAAGGAATTATGCGTCCACAATAGGAATCAGCGGCCCCCTGTAAGAGTAAGAAAAAAGACAATCGACTTTTTATCCCTGCTTTGATAGGGGGCCATTCATGTGACTGTCTAATTGATACGGGAGCCTCCCTCTCCATAACTGATTTGAACTTACCTACAACACATGAAACTATAGAAGTTGAAGGAGTTGGAGGAGATATCATGATATTTCACAAAAGTATACCCGTTCCTCTGCAGATACATGAAGATGAAGTCTTATGGACACCTTTCTGGGTGGGGCCGAATTCACAAGGAAGTCTTATAGGTATGGACATTCTACCATTGTTAAACATGATTATATTTACTGACAGTCGTCAAATAGCTACAGCAGCTGGAATAATACCACATGAAGATCGCACATGTAATATAAGTCTTGTTGGTGTAGCTAAACCAATCACCAGAGACTGGGTAAAAGAAGGTGTGTGGGGTCTTCTGTGTGGTTTATATCCAGATGTTTGGGCTAAACACAAATTGGATTGTGGAAAAGCCAACATTGACCCTGTTATTATTGAGGGACCAATACATGCCCCTCATAAACAATACCCCATTCGACCAGAAGCAAGACAAGCTGTGGTAGAAATTGTGGCAGATTTGGAAGCTGAAGGAATTGTCCGACGAGCTTCTTCTATTACCAATAGTCCTGTATGGCCAGTCAGGAAATCAGATAACTCATGGAGACTAACCATTGATTACACAAGACTAAACAGTGTAACACCAAAACCACATCCTATTGTGGCTAACCCTGCTACCATTTTGAATGATATTCCAGGGAATGCAAGAATCTTCACGGTCTTAGATGTGCTGTCATACCTATTGATGAAAAATCTCAAGAAAAATTGGCCTTCACTGTCGGCGCAACCCAGTATGTATGGAGCAGACTTCCACAAGGTCTTAATATTTCTCCTGTTGTATTTCACAGAGCCCTGGACCAGTTCTTAACTGAGCGAAAAGCTGAAATTGAGAGTTCAGGAAGTGTTTGCCTCCAATATGTTGATGACTTGTTGATTGCAAGCCCAGATGAGAATAGTCATATATATGCTCTAAATATTACTCTGCAAGCTCTAAGGAAAGGAGGATTCAAGGTTAACCCTGACAAAGCACAGCTGGCCAAAACTAAAGTTATTTATTTAGGCCAAGAAATATCTGCTGAGGGAAGGAGATTGACAACAGAGCGTGTAGATGCATTACAGCAACTTCCAAAACCCCTGACAGTTACAGGAATGCGGAAGGTGATGGGACTTTTCAACTACTGTCGCCAGTATATACCTGATTTTGCCAGCCTCACTAGTCCTCTTATTGATCTGTATAAAGGAAGGAAGCCTGGAGTGGAACAGTTAGAATGGACACCAGAAGCTGAGGAAGCATTTACCTCTATGAAGGAGAAACTGATTTCAGCCCCAGCCCTGGGACTTCCTGATGGTCGTTTGCCATTTCATTTGTGGACCAGGGTGGGAGATGAGACCTACTCAGCAGTGTTGTGTCAAAAACCAGGTGATCGATATAAACCAGTTGGATACTTTTCCACAAAGATTCCTGTTACCATGATAGGTCAACCACGATGTATACAAGCCCTTGATGGTGCCACATGGGCAGTGAATGCTGTGGAGAATCTGATAGGTGCACAAACCATCACATTGCACACCCCACACAGTATAGTAACGCTGTTGAATAACACAAACATCAAAACAATTACTGATTCGAGAAGAGCAAAATGGGAAGCAGCTTTGCTGAACAAGGACTTGAGAGTGGAAATCATTAGAGACACTTCCCTTAACCCCGCAACAATGATGCTGGAACCACATGAGGGAACACCACACGAGTGTGAAAAACAAGTAGAGGAAGAAAGCCATGGTCCAGTTAATCCAATCCCTCTTGAAAATCCAGATAAAGAGTTATGGGTCGATGGATCCAGTTATTACATTGATGGGAAACGACACACTGGATGGGCTGTAGTGGAGGCTGATGGAACTGTTGTGAAGAAAGGAGCACTTTCAGGGCAATTTTCAGCACAGGTAGCTGAGCTCATAGCGCTTACGGAAGCTCTTGAACTATCAGAAGGAGATCGAGTCAACATCTATACAGACAGTCGTTATGCTTTCGGCGTGGTACATGACTATCTCGCCTTATGGAAAAGACGTGGTCTCATCACTAGCAATGGGAGCGAAATACAACATGCTTCCATAATTCGTCGCTTGATTGCAGCATGTCACTTACCAAGAGAAGCATCCGCGATCAAGGTAAAATCACATCAATCTGACAAATCCAAAGAAAGTCAAGGAAACACGGCAGCAGATGTAGCTGCTAGAGAAGCAGCTTTACTTTCCCCTATTCCTGTCACCTTGGTTCAAGAAAACAGAAAGGATAATCCTGAGCTCCATCTTCTGTCATATCACACAGAGACAAAAGAAGAGAAAGAACAATGGGAAAAAGTAGGAGCAAAAGAAGATGATCAAGGTATCTGGAGAATTCCGACAGGACAAGTGGTAATCCGAACAAGAAAAGAATTAATGCAGTTGTATCATGGTAAAGTGCATGCTGGAGCAAAAGCAATGAAAGCTCAAATCAGCGAGACTTGGTGGTGGCCACGAATGATGAGAGACATTGATGATTATTGTAGGAGATGTTTGATCTGTATAAAAGCAAATGTGGGAAAACCTGTAAAGGTAAGAATGTCACATGCACCCAGACCCACAGGGCCATGGACACATCTTCAAATCGATTTCACAGGACCATTGTCACCCAGTGGAGGGTACCAATACATTCTAGTTATCATAGATCGATTTACTAGATGGGTGGAAGCATTTCCAACAAAAACTTGCACTGCTGAAGCTGCAGCACGAGTAATGGTGGAAGAAGTTTTTCCTCGCTGGGGCCTTCCATATGAAATTGATTCTGACAATGGAACCCACTTCACTGGAAAACTGATGAAGGAAGCAATGAAATTGATGGGAATTAAACAAAAGTTCCATATTCCCTATAGACCACAAAGTTCGGGAATGGTCGAACGGATGAACAGATCATTAAAGACATCTCTTACCAAAGCCATTCTGCAGACTGGCCAAGGTTGGCATAAATTATTACCTGCTATTTTGTGGAACTTAAGAGCAACTCCAAACAGAGTAACAGGACTAACCCCTTTTGAACTAATGACTGGAAGAGCAATGGTTCTACCTCCTGATGCTCCGCCACCTGCAGGAACAGGAGGAGATTCCACTTTATTCCAAGAAAAGTTAAGACGATATCTCACTATGCTGGACAGAGCTACCAAAGAAAACATCCAGAAGATGCGAGAAGCTCAGCAGCAGTGGGATGAAAAACACACCACTACTGACATTCCACACATTCCCGAGTTAGGTAGTTTTGTTATGGTCAAACGAATTGCTAGGAAAGGTTTAGAGCCTAGGTGGGAAGGACCATATGAGATACTTTTAACAACAGATACAAGTGTGTGCCTTAAAGGGAAGGGTGTAGGAACAGATAGATGGTACCATTGGTCGCAAGTTAAGCCTTGTTTAGTGAATGAACAAAATGACAGCGATAGCTTATGGCCTGAAATTGAGCAATGTTCATCCATTACTTTTAAAGATTGGGTAACAAGAAGTGATGTTTAATGACCTCTCTGCTTCCTTTTCAGGAATCAGTTCCATTGACATTGATTAGAGATGGTTGCAAGTTATTCTCGATACACAACATCAATGGTATGCTTGTTTTCAATTTTATTTGGTGTTTACCAAGGAAGTCAAGCTTTATGGACTCCTCGGGTTCAAGGAATAACTCGGAATGCAACTCTGAAATCTGGTCAACATTTTACTCTACCCTTTATTTCCAAATGGGGATTATGGGATTGGGTGCCAAGTAATGATAAAGATCTTGCTAAATATCGTGAGGGCATCTATGGTGGATGTAACTATCACCATGAATGTTACAAAAGTAGAGTAATTTGGCCAGTTCAAAATGGGGAATATTCCAATAGTGGTCAAAGACAAGAAATTTGTTCAAAAGAACAATGTGAAATTGTGGGGTTAAACCTCATAACTTCTTCTAATGTGGAAATGAATTTCATATTGAATCGTACTCACATGCTTACAATATGGGATTCGTTGGATCGAGGTTGTGTTTATCCCATAGTGTTGCCATGTGAGGGGTTCTTAAGAGATACTGCCTCCAGAACGACAAGATTCAAGGGAAATTATTTAAGAGTATGGCATTCAGAAGATGAGAACAATTATTGTGAAACTGAACTAGAAAATGGGGAAATTGGACGGTGTTTTTATCTCTCTGCAGAAAAGACAAACAAAGCTAAAACATGCCCTAATACAACTAATGTGCCAGTTCATGGTATCTTGTTAGCAAAAGAAACCAAAACCTTGATAAATGAAGCCCACATGGTGCGACAACGTATCAATTATAATTTGATGTCTTTGCGTACTGTTTTTGATCAGTCCTATTGTGGAAATTTTACAAAAATAAGGAGTTGGTTGGAAAAAGAAGTTAAATATTATACCTCCAAAGATCCTCTTAGTAGTCAAAATCGTAAACCTCGAAGTATATGGGGAGATATTACGGGGGTATTTGGTTCTGTCAATTCAATTAGTAATACTGCTCAAATGAGTCAATTAAGTAAATATACTCAGTGGGTGGGAAAAATGACAGGGAAAGGACTTACTGAAGCTCTTCAGGGTTCTATACATATTATAGCAGCGGGTCAACATCTTAATAATGCTGCAAAGGAATTGGCAGACGCATTAGCAAAATCATCTAATTTTGAGACACACCGTGCAGCGTGTTTATTTTTAGCTCAAAATTTAAAGGATCAAATGGTGGAAGATGTTCAAGTTATTCGGATGGGTCAAGTTCCTGAACGAATAGCTGAATCTTTGTTATTGGTTTTTGGTAATCAACTTAATTTAACTTCTGCCAAACATATTCCATTAGTTAAAATTGCAATAGATGAGAAATCTTTAACAGGTTCTGGAGTACTACCTTTAATTATGGTATGGCCTCAATATGGAAAGCGCAACATAATGACAGTTAGAAAATTCCAGTCAATGGGAATTAGACAAGGAAATTCAGTAATTAGATTAGGGAAAAATGGATATTGGGCTGAGGGGAAACCACCGATGATTTCTACCATAGACTGTTGTGTTGAGGAACATGAGTGGGTAATTTGTTCATGTTCTACAATGTTTAGTCTATCTCTTAATGGATCTGCAGTTTGGGAGGTAGTTCCTTTAGATCAAGCCACAGGTGCATGGCAGGTGTCAGAAGCACAGTGGTGTATATTACATGATGGAATAAGTAAAAATATGATATATGGGGGGAAGTTGTGTCCAATTCCTCCTGATCCATTTTGCATTGAAATTCTCTATCCTCTTCATTTAGGTGGAATACATGTTCCACACGTGCAATTGCTGCAGGTAGAACCACAGTGGTGGAATAATGATTTAGTGGAGGAAAGGAATTATGAACTCTTTGAAATGGTTAAGATAGTCAAAAAGAGTGTTAAAGCAGCTCAAGAGGAAGGAATTCAAGCAATGGGACATATTGTCGTAGCAAAGGGAGTAGCTAAATTATTGTCTGAAAGGAAATTAACACAAACTCCAGGGAATTTATCATGGTCAGACTGGATAGTTCTTACTATGGTAGGAGTTCTTGTGTTTATGTTAATAATACACATCATCATACAGTATTGTTCAAAATAATAGCAGTACAATGTGACTAACCAGAATAATCAAGGTTTTTAGTATATTTTTTATTGCTACGTGGCAAACAAGTTACCAGTAGGTTCAGTAGATTGTCAGAAAACAAACAAGACCCAGCATTCATGATATGCACGCTCTTAAGGCTGTGCAATTGGGCAATTAGTTGAAAGGGGTGTGTTCAAAAAATTAGCAGTGTCTACCTTTGACTGTACAAACTCAAAACTATTTTGTACAAACATTTTTTTTTTCTGGGATTTAGCAATCCTGTGAATCACTAAACTAATATTTAGTTGTATGACCACAGTTTTTTAAAACTGCTTGACATCTGTGTGGCATGGAGTCAACCAACTTGTGGCACCTCTCAGCTGTTATTCCACTCCATGATTCTTTAACAACATTCCACAATTCATTCACATTTCTTGGTTTTGCTTCAGAAACAGCATTTTTGATATCACCCCACAAGTTCTCAATTGGATTAAGGTCTGGAGATTGGGCTGGCCACTCCATAACATTAATTTTGTTGGTTTGGAACCAAGACTTTGCCCGTTTACTAGTGTGTTTTGGGTCATTGTCTTGTTGAAACAACCATTTCAAGGGCATGTCCTCTTCAGCATAGGGCAACATGACCTCTTCAAGTATTTTAACATATGCAAACTGATCCATGATCCCTGGTATGCGATAAATAGGCCCAACACCATAGTAGGAGAAACATGCCCATATCATGATGCTTGCACCTCCATGCTTCACTGTCTTCACTGTGTACTGTGGCTTGAATTCAGAGTTTGGGGGTCGTCTCACAAACTGCCTGTGGCCCTTGGACCCAAAAAGAACAATTTTACTCTCATCAGTCCACAAAATGTTCCTCCATTTCTCTTTAGGCCAGTTGATGTGTTCTTTGGCAAATTGTAACCTCTTCTGCACATGCCTTTTTTTTAACAGAGGGAGTTTGCGGGGGATTCTTGAAAATAGATTAGCTTCACACAGGCGTCTTCTAACTGTCACAGTACTTACAGGTAACTCCAGACTGTCTTTGATCATCCTGGAGGTGATCATTGGCTGAGCCTTTGCCATTCTGGTTATTCTTCTATCCATTTTGATGGTTGTCTTCCGTTTTCTTCCACGTCTCTCTGGTTTTGCTCTCCATTTTAAGGCATTGGAGATCATTTTAGCTGAACAGCCTATCATTTTTTGCACCTCTTTATAGGTTTTCCCCTCTCTAATCAACTTTTTAATCAAAGTACGCTGTTCTTCTGAACAATGTCTTGAACGACCCATTTTCCTCAGCTTTCAAATGCATGTTCAACAAGTGTTGGCTTCATCCTTAAATAGGGGCCACCTGATTCACACCTGTTTCTTCACAAAATTGATGACCTCAGTGATTGAATGCCACACTGCTATTTTTTTGAACACACCCCTTTCAACTAATTCAACTAATTGCCCAATTGCACAGCCATAATAGCATGCATATCATGAATGCTGGGTCTCATTTGTTTTCTGAGAATCTACTGAACCCACTGGTAACTTGTTTGCCACGTAGCAATAAAAAAATATACGAAAAACCTTGATTATTCTGGTTAGTCACATTGTACTGCTATTATTTTGAACAATACTGTATGTGTTACTAGAAGGAGAGGTATTAAACCTACCAAACTAGTTATTTCTAACCCTATGGATAAAGCAGAGAATGGGAAATATAGAGTTAAATAAGATATTTCATACATTGCACACTTATGAACACAACCTCACAAACAATCAACACCTGCTTACTGATTTTCAACCCCAAGGGATAGGATTCTTTAACATCAACATTTATGTTAGTTTGTTATTTTGGCCAGGAACTGGAGGAGTTCAGGTACCGGACGAGTCCAGGCACTGGTGAAGATTTATTAATTTTTCCTTTCCTTTAGATAACTGGGGTTCATTTTAAATACATACACATAGACGTAATTACACACATAGTATGCGGGAACATATCATGGGTTGGGGTTATTTTGTTTGTTTTGTTCTATTCCTGATTCCTTATGTTTCTATTCTTCTGTCCTTTGTGTGTCTTTTGTTCTTTGGTTTGCTTTTTCTCTCCTTACTATCACTCCATTAGGTGGCAATGATGGTGTGAAACTGACGGCCGTAGTTTCAGAATGGGGGAGATGAAGACCAAAAATTTCTTATTTTAATATTATTTATATTTATTTGTGAAGTTTTAGTGCATGATGAAGTTTACTGCATGAGTTAAAGTCTGCATGAACATGTAGGATCATATGACCAGACACAGGGAGAGGAGCTAATTTTGACCATACCAGAAATGTGTATGTAACATGTTCCACTGATGCATAGGGTGGCTTCTTCTTTCCACCAATGTATGTATGTATAAATATACCAACTGATGTTAGCATGAAGTATACATTCTATTTTAAACAAACCAACATGTTTCTGTACCTTGTAAGGAACTTGGTCAGTGGTATATAAGCTATGGTCACTGTTAAAGCTTTAGAGAAACTGAGAAACGGAGAAACTGAGAAACTGAGAAACTGAGAAACGGAGAAACGGAGAAACGGAGAAACAGAGAAAGAACATACAGCTGGCAAAGACAACAAGTTTCTCTCCTATGTCAGACAACATGTTTCTCTCCTATGCCTGATACATATGTCAATAAAGATTTTTGACAAGGCAGCTGGTATTCGGCCCTGTGATTGAATTATAAGGGGACAAGACTGATTTTGGATCAACAGAAAACAATAGGGCTCTCGCCCTCCAGGCTTGAGCCCTAATAATAAAAAATAATCCTAAGGAAAACAATAGGCCTCTCGCCCTTTGGGCTTGAGCCCTAATAAATAAATATAGCTGCAAGCAGCAATGTCGGGCTCAAGCCATCAGTGCAACGCCACCCCGGTGGCATCGGGAAAACTGTGCCCAGCGGGCATAAGCATTTACAGTAACCCTCTGACAATCAAGTTTTAAGGGATGCGGCAGTTAAAGGGTTAATCCGATCAATCTAGACTTTGAAATCACATACACAGAACAATATATATATAACTTTAGTAATACTTTATTTTTATATTTATAAAAAAATTATAAGGTGTGCATTGTAGCTGACACCTATATGAACACATTACAATTGTTTTGTGACTGCAAGTCTTTCTTCTCAAATGCTATTGAGCTTCAAATTTGCATTTGAGCCCATGTGAAAAAGTAGCATAATTTACATATGACTTACAGTTTGTTGTAATAAATATCAAACATTCAAATTAATTGTGCATTATAGCTGTCACCTAGATGAACAATTACAGTTGTTTTTATGACTGTAAGTCATTCTCTTCAAATGCTACTGACGTTAGAAAAGTGTATAACAATATCACATGTAACTTTAGAGACCGGCCCTAAATTTGAGACTCTCGAATGTCCAATGTCAAGACAACTTTATGCCTGTTTTTTTTTTCTTTAGTTTTTTTTCTCTGTGCCGGATTGCTGATTTGCTATACCCAGGCATAGATGTCTATCCATCAATTACGAACATTCAGCCGCAAACATGAGGTGTGAGCGGTCGCGAGCACATATTGGAGAATGGCGCATGTTTTTTTTGTTTTTTTTGAGCAACTGGGATGGTGCCCCCTCTGGGAGTTGGTGCCCTACGAAGACTGCATACTCTGCATATAGGGAGCGACAGTACTATCTGGAAGATATATTCCTCAAACCATCGTACAAGAGAAGGTGATGCTAATCCTTCAAGAATCGCTCAAAAGCTATTCAAGTGTACAGTTTCCTTTTATTGCATCTTGAAATAAATATTTCTGAATTCTGAATCAAGCTGGGTTGTGTTTATTCATTTATTTTATAAGACAACTGAGACTTTAATCTATTTTGTAATATATGTGCTTTTAAACCAAGAACAATTTATTTATAGATGTATTACTGCTTAATAATGACTATTATTAAGGGAAAAGGCTTTATAATCATGAACTATTTACTAATGCTTAGCTAATGAGTGCAGTTATTATAAAGTGTTACCAATGCATTTACTAATGTTAACAAATTAGACATTATTTTACAGTGTTACCAAATCCTTAAATAATTTATTAGTGTTTTGTAATGATTTTAATGACCATAAGCATTTGTGAAATAGTTTTGCTTGCATTGCAGCATTATCTGTCAGTTGAAGAGTTTTACTGTTACATCCATGAGATTAATAAATGTCATGTCACGTCACAGGTTGTCAT
Organism: Carassius auratus; assembly: GCF_003368295.1. Taxonomy (NCBI): domain Eukaryota; kingdom Metazoa; phylum Chordata; class Actinopteri; order Cypriniformes; family Cyprinidae; genus Carassius; species Carassius auratus. Next base: position 26,302 of record NW_020529049.1, read on the forward strand.
AGGTCAGTATCAAATGAGTTTGAAATTATTATTTGCAGCACAAATAAGGATTCTTAGGATGTTTTTAAATCCCTAAAACTGTCAGAAAAGGATAAGGCCTAAGAGATTTCTTAACCTGTAATGAAAGGAAAAAACACCACCATTAGCAACAACAAAAACAATAACAATTTAAAATACAGATTTTTTTTTTCCTGATTATTAAAGGGATGATTAGGTCTCTCTCCCTCTCTCTCTCTCTCTCTCTCTCTCTGCCAGACAGCCCCTCCCTACAATCCACACACACTGTCAGTCACCAAACATTCACAGTCACCAACCCCCTCACACTCCCCCTCCCTCTCCCCCTCCCTTTCCTCACACAGACAGAGTGGCCAGAGTGAGATCATGTCAGTTGAGAAGTCTGACAGTTTTTTAGTTTTCTGTTATCCATACAGTGTTGTAAAGTCGTGAAACTATGCATATTTCCTCAGAATGATTTGATCTTTGTATGAAAAAATGCTTTGAAGTGTTTGGAAGCTGCAATTTAAACATACAAGACAATTAATGTTTCCCTTTTTACTGTCATTTCAAAAAATCACCACGACAAAACCGTTCAAGCTAACCAAAATCCGTTCGCAATTTAAGTTCCTCAATGTTTTTTCTTCATGTTGACAAAGTTTGGTGTGTATAGTGTACTTCCCCTGTGAGGAGTATGCATTAATTCACAACTGTAAAATCTCAAAAATACACATTCAAATCAAAATAGCCGACTTCCTGTTGGTCGTAGCTGATGACTGTGAATTAGAAAGTTGTCCGTCTTGAAAAGAACAATTTATGTACCAAGTTTGGTGTCTGTAGCTAAAACTAACCCCCCCCCCACTTTTGACAAAAGGTGGCGCTATAGAGTGCCTCCTTCACGCCCTTTTAAAAGCTTTTGCCATTGTCTAGCTATCACTAATACTGATATGTGTTTTGAGTTTCATGTAAATCTGAGCTAGTTATCTGCCTAAAAATCACCAGAACAGAACATTCAAGTTTGACACGTTGCCATAGCAACACTATATTAGATATAAATATCCCCACAACAGATTTTCTTCGGCCGTGTTTTGTCATTATTCTGATGAAGTTTGAAGCAAATCAAGTAAAAATAAGATGCTGAATTCAAAGCGTTTTGAAAATGATTCACTTCCTGCTGCCAGTTGGTGGCGCTATAACTTTGACTCCTAATAGTCACATATATATGATCGGTATCATACAATGAACAAACCAATTAAGTTTGATCAAATTCAGGAAATGTATGTGGATGTTATTAGACATTTCCTGTTTCTCATTTCTCGCCATAATTTCAACGCCTCGCCACGGGCAAACCGTTCGAGATATCAAAAATCTCTTCGCAATTTAGCATCCCCAATGTCTTGAGATCGTGTTCACCGAGTTTGGTGGTGAACGGGTGGAGTTCCTCAGAGGAGTATATCAAATTCCAGAGCATGTGTTTTTCATAAAACCCTAAATAGCCAACTTCCTGTTGGGCGGAGCTTATGACATGCAGTGTGAAAGTTGTTTGGTTTGATGAGTTATATATATGTACCAAGTTTCATATGTATACGTGCAAGTATGCATGATATATGGCCCTCAGTACTACAGGGGGCGCTGTAGAGCCTCTGTGCCACGCCCGTGTATCAGACTCTGCCCGGTTCTAATGGCCGCAGGTTCCAAGGTGTGTGGCAATTTTCAAGAGTTTTTGAGCATGTTAAGGGCCCCAAAAGCCCCCGAAACCTTGAAGAAAAATAATAATAAATATAGCTGCAAGCAGCGATGGCGGGCTCAAGCCACCAATGCCATCGCCACCCCGGTGGCATCAGGTTAACTGTGTCCAGCGGGCACATGCATTCACAATATCCCTCTGGCAGTGAGGTTTTAAAGGATATGGCGGTTAAAGGGTTAATCCGAATCATCTAGACTTTAAAATCACATTCACAGATCAATATATATATATATATATATATATATATATATATATATATATATATATATATATATATATATATATATATATATATATTTAGTAACACTTTACAATAAGCTTTCATTTATAAACATTATGTTAACATGAACAATATTTATATAGCATTCATTCATGTCAGTTAATATTCCAAACTTAAACATTAAAACATTGTTTTATTGTGATTTTTTTCCAAGCACATTTTACCAATTCCAAGCCATATCAATCTTAATAACTACCATTATTTTTTATTTAATCATTTATGAGTGCTATACAATAGTCCAGGAAAGCTGGAAGAGAAAAACTCCTTATATTCATGTGCAGAATTATTAGGCATGTTTTCTTTTACAGATGAAATGCATTAAAAAAGAGTTTTAACTCAAACTGTTTTAACACAAACACAAATGCAATACAGAAATGGATAAGTTAAGACTTGACCATTGTACAAAAATGCTGACTGGGTCATGAGGTCAGAAAAGAAGAAGAAAAAAAACAGGTCAAGAAGAACTGACAAAAAGAATTGCAAAATGATTAGGAATTAATGTGAAGATTAATTTTTAGTCAATTCTGCAAGAAAGACTTTCAGGAAAGGAGGTGGAATAAAAATGAGCTCCTAAATCTTAATCCCGGATTCTGGAAGATATATTCCTCAAACCATCGGACAAGAGTAGGTGGTGCTGGTCCTTCACGAGTCACTCTAATCTGTTCATAAAGCATATATATAAAGTCTTAATATATAGTATTTCACAATACTTCATGGTATTCTAATCAAATCATTTTTTGGAATCTTAGATCTCTCAGAACCTGACACATTGTAATTCTGAGACTCCAGGAAAGTGGCAGTTCTGTAAAATGTTGGCGATGGAGACTTAATGCTCCCTGATAGTTTCACACCTAATTCACTTAACACACACACACACACACACACACACACACACACACACACATTACCCACAGTGACAGAGGGACAGAGTGACATCAGATGTATGATAGTTTTTTAATTTTCTATCATCCATATAGTGTTGTATAGTCATGAAACTATGCATATTTCCTCAGAATGACTTGTCTTCTATGTGTACATTTTTTTGAAGCGTTTAGAAGCTGCACTTAAAAAAATAAAAGACATTTACTGGTTACTTTTTTACTGTTATTTCAAAAAATCACCACGACAAAACCATTCAAGCTATCCAAAATTCATTCGCACCTGTTCTGTAAGATAAATTCTTTAAACAGTGGTAAAAGAGGATGTGGGGCTGAACCTTCAAGAGTCACTCAAAACTTATCTGTCCATAAAGCCTATAAAGAATTATTTCTTAATATACAGTTCACAATACTTCAGCTTGTTATTCTAATTAAGTGAGGGTCATTTTATCAGTAAAATACATAAAATTCATATTATTTTTCTTTGAAAGATTTCTATAAATGATTTAAATCATACTTGTTTCTACAATAATTATTTAAAAGTAATCCTATAGCTCCATCTGGTGGCCATTATTGGTACTAAGAATTGCAAGCTTGATTTATATGTTATGATAGTTTTAATTTTATGCTGGCTCTTGAAAATGATAAAGCTATGAAACTTACTGTGCTTCCTTCAAATGATGATTTCTAGGTATATAAAAAATTATGAAGAGTTGGAATTAAAATTTTTAAAGATATAGTAAAATAACTATTGTATTTTTTATGTTACTTTAATAAATCGCTATGGCCACACCATTTAAGGTATCTTAAACCCATTCGAAATTTAACATCTTCAGTATATTGGCTTCATGTTAAAAAAGTTTGGTGTGAACTACTTGTGTCTTCTTGGAGGAGAATGAATTCATTTACAGGCTGAGTTTATCATAAATCCACAATAACATTTCTGAGTTCTGTATCAATCTGTGTTGTTGTTTGTTTATTTTTATTTTTTTAATTTTCATAGGAAGATAACTGACCCTTTACTCTCCTTTTTAATAAATGTGCTTATAAACCAAGAACAAGCTATTTATAGCTGTATTTATAAACTGCTTACTACTGACTATTAATATTGGGACAAGGCTTTATGAAGCATGAACTGACTATTTACAAATGAGTGCAGTTATTATAAAGTGTTATCAATGCATTTGCTAATGTTAACAAATTAAATATTATTTTACAGTGTTATCAAATCCCTTAAATGATTTGTAAGTGTTTTGTAATGATTTTATTGACCTACAAGCATTTGTGAAAGTTCTGCTTGCATTACAGCTTAGTCTTGATCTGTGAGCTGAAAAGATTTACTGTTACATCCATGAGATTATGTAAATTCAAATAAATATCATGTCACAGGATGTCAGAGGTCAGTATCAAATTAGTTTGAAATTATTATTTGCAGCACAAATAAGGTTTTTTAGGATTTTTAAACATCCCTAAAACTGTCAGAAAAGGATAAGGCCCAAGATTTCTATGTGAGTGGCTAAATTTGTTTGTTTTTATAACTATAATGCATAAACTATGAAACTATACAAAATGTATAAAAAAGTACAAGTTATTCTTTTCCAATGTTTTTTTTTTTTTTTTTTTTTTTGGATTTACATTTTAAAAAATTAGCCTACGGCAATCATTCTAAACAGCTTGAATAAAACCTGTTAATATTTATTATAGACCACTGTAACTGTGTATAATCTAACAAACAAGTTTATTATGAAAATAAAAGCGTGTACACAAGATAAATTGAACGATAAAGAAATTGCTAACAGTAGTATAATAGAGCATGTTTTAGGTTTTTAGGCGTTTAAATACGTACACACATTAAAAAAGCAGCCAAGATGAATGAGTTTAATTTTTTATATAGATTAAAATTGAAGACAGAAGCAGCTGGTATATGCGGTCACTTAATATTAAAATCCAGTAGATCCACTTCAGATTTATTTCTCAACAGTTTATGTTCACGTGGCTGTTTTGGTTTATATTCGCCAAGCTATTATGTATTTTGAAATAATCTTGTCCGTGATGTGTTCGTTCTTACGACGAAAGGCAGAATCCTGCAGCTCGAGAGATCAATGTTATTCTGCCAGTCGCGCTTTCAAATAGTCTTGCGCACATAAACGGGTCACAAACACCTGCATTTAGCTCGTGTTGTGTTATAATGGATGTATTGTGTGCATTTATGGCAATAATTTATTTTAAAAAGCTCTTAAACAAGAATAAATTTGTTAGTTTTGAACTTGTGACACTGTGTGCGCTGATCGGAGGCAGTGATTTCATATAGGCAGCCGCAAATATTTCATTTTCACACAAACAGTTCAAAAACATCTTAATTTAGCTCTTGGTGTGCTCTAATTGGTGAATTGTGTGATATCGCTGCAATACTTTATTTTTAATAGCTATAAAACAAGAATAAACTCGTTTTTTCTGAGCTCATCATTCCACACGCTCCTGCTCAGAGCCGTGATTCATCTCTCCTGTTTCTCACGTATCACTGACCACACATCAATTATTAATGAGCCCTGACCTGATAATAATCATATATGTTGGTTTAGCTTGTCAGTGTGAATTAAATCCAAGTATTTATTTGTATTTTAACCGATTTAAAAGTGAAACCAAAAGACAGTCTCCTCCCTTTTTTAGTCCGGTAACTGCACCTGTAGGGGCGCATTTTCTCTCAGACAATGGAAGTCTAAGCACACACAGTCAAACAGATGGACAGAGTGAGATGAGATGTCTGACAGTTTTTTTTTATTTTCTGTTATCCATACAGTGTTTTAAAGTCATGAAACTATGCATATTTACTCAGAATAACTTTTTTTCTGCATGAAAAAAGTTTTTGAAGTGTTTGGAATTTAAAAATGCAGGAAAATTAATAATTCCATCTTTACTGTCATTTAAAAAATCACCACGACAAAACCATCCAAGCTATCCAAAACCCGTTCACAATTTAAGTTCCTCAATGTTTTTTCAACATGTAGACAAAGTTTGGTGTGTATAGTGTTACTCTCCTCTGAGCAGTATGCATTAATTCACAGCTAAATGTAAAAAACAATCCACATTCAAATCAAAATAGCCGACTTCCTGTTGGTCGTAGCTGATGACTGTGAATTAGAAAGTTGTCCATCTTGATAAGAACAATTTTTGTACTGAGTTTGGTGTCTGTAGCTAAAACTAACCCCCCCACTTTTGACAAAAGGTGGCGCTATAGAGTGCCTCTTCCACGCCCTCTTATGAAATTGTGCCAGTGTCTAGCTGTCACTAATACTGATGTGTTCTGAGTTTGATGAAATTCTAAGTATGTTATATGACTCAAAATCACCTGAGAAGTATTCCAGTTTGACATGTTGCCACGGCAACAATATTTTTAGATATCAATATCCCCCTTGCAGATTTATATCGGCTGTGTTTTAACATTATTCTGATGAAGTTTGAAACAAATCGAGTAAAAATAAGATGCTGAATTCAAAGCATTTTGAAAATGACACACTTCCTGCTGCCAGTTGGTGGCGCTATAACTTTGACTCCTAATAGTCACATATATGCGATCGACATCATACAATGAATAATCTGATGAAGTTTGATTAAAATTAGGAAATGTATGTGGATGGTATTAGACACTTCCTGTTTCTCATTTCTCGCCATAATTTCAAAGCCTCGCCACGAGCAAACCGTTCGAGATATCAAAAATCCCCTGGCAATTTTTCATCCCCAATGTCTTGAGATCATGTTGACCGAGTTTAGCGACAATCGAGTAAAAAAACCTATGACAAGTATTTCAAATTCCAGAGCATGCGCTTTTTACATAACTCTAAATAGCTGACTTCCTGTTGGGCGGAGCCTATGATATTCAATACGAAAGTTGTTCGGCACAATGAGATCTATATGTGTACTGAGTTTCATATGAATATTGGCAAGTATGTGTGAGCTATACATCAACATTTCTGACTGTGATCCAGGGGGCGCCGTAGAGCCCCTGTGCCACGCCCGGGTCCCAGCTTCTGCAGGCTCCTAAAGGCCACAGATTCCAAAGTGTGTGCAAATTTTCAAGAGTTTTTGAGTATGTTAAGGACCCCAAAAGCCCCCACAACTTTGACGAAAAATATGACTACTAAACCCAAAATAGCCAACTTCCTGTTGGGCGGAGCCTATGACATGCAGTACAAAAGTTGTTTGGTTTGATGAGATCTACATGTGTACCGAGTTTCGTGTGTCTACGTGCAAGTATGTATGATATATGGCCCTCAGTATTCCAGGGGGCGCTGTAGAGCCCCTGTGCCACGCCCGTGTATCAGTCTCTGCCCGGCCCTAATGGCCGCAGGTTCCAATGTGTGTGCCAATTTTCAAGACTTTTTAAGCATGTTAAGGACCCCAAAAGCCCCCGAAACCTTGGAAAAAATTAGAGGAATAAATAATAATAATAATAACAAATAATCCTAAGGAAAACAATAGGGCTCTCGCCCTCCAGGCTTGAGCCCTAATAATAAATATAGCTGCAAGCAGCAATGTCGGGCTCAAGCCATCAGTGCAACGCCACCCCGGTGGCATCGGGAAAACTGTGCCCAGCGGGCATAAGCATTTACAGTAACCCTCTGACAATCAAGTTTTAAGGGATGCGGCAGTTAAAGGGTTAATCCGACCAATCTAGACTTTGAAATCACATACACAGAACAATATATATATAACTTTAGTAATACTTTATTTTTATATTTATAAAAAATTTATAAGGTGTGCATTGTAGCTGACACCTATATGAACACATTACAATTGTTTTGTGACTGCAAGTCTTTCTTCTCAAATGCTATTGAGCTTCAAATTTGCATTTGAGCCCATGTGAAAAAGTAGCATAATTTACATATGACTTACAGTTTGTTGTAATAAATATCAAACATTCAAATTAATTGTGCATTATAGCTGTCACCTAGATGAACAATTACAGTTGTTTTTATGACTGTAAGTCATTCTCTTCAAATGCTACTGACGTTAGAAAAGTGTATAACAATATCACATGTAACTTTAGAGACCGGCCCTAAATTTGAGACTCTCGAATGTCCAATGTCAAGACAACTTTATGCCTGTTTTTTTTTTCTTTAGTTTTTTTTCTCTGTGCCGGATTGCTGATGTGCTATACCCAGGCATAGACGTCTATCCATCAATTACGAACATTCAGCCGCAAACATGAGGTGTGAGCGGTCGCGAGCACATATTGGAGAATGGCGCATGTTTTTTTGTTTTTTTTGAGCAACTGGGATGGTGCCCCTCTGGAGTTGGTGCCCTACGAAGACTGCATACTCTGCATATAGGGAGCGGCAGTACTATCTGGAAGATATATTCCTCAAACCATCGTACAAGAGAAGGTGATGCTATCCTTCAAGAATCGCTCAAAAGCTATTCAAGGTACAGTTTCCTTTTATTGCATCTTGAAATAAATATTTCTGAATTCTGAATCAAGCTGGGTTGTGTTTATTCATTTATTTTATAAGACAACTGAGACTTTAATCTATTTTGTAATATATGTGCTTTTAAACCAAGAACAATTTATTTATAGATGTATTACTGCTTAATAATGACTATTATTAAGGGAAAAGGCTTTATAATCATGAACTATTTACTAATGCTTAGCTAATGAGTGCAGTTATTATAAAGTGTTACCAATGCATTTACTAATGTTAACAAATTAGACATTATTTTACAGTGTTACCAAATCCTTTAAATAATTTATTAGTGTTTTGTAATGTTTTATGACCTATAAGCATTTGTGAAATAGTTTTGCTTGCATTGCAGCTTTATCTGTCAGTTGAAGAGTTTTTACTGTTACATCCATGAGATT
>NW_020529050.1:0-77500 GCF_003368295.1 Carassius auratus
CAATCAGATTCAGCACATGTGGCACTTTGATTTAGCACGTTCACTAACTGAATTTACTTGGATTATATGAAATTATTTTTGATGATTAGTATGTGTAATCTGTTCATGGGTAAATCAATGCTTCTGGTCAAAAGCAAATTAAGCTCTAGTGCCAGTATTTGTGGCAAAATGTTGTTACAACAGGAAAAACGTTTGACTCATGCCATAGTTACAATAAGACAGCTACAATGGAAGTGCACAGGGTAAATATTGAAATGTGCACAGTTTATATCCACATTTACTGAATTAATATAGCCACAGGCACACAACTTCTTAAACATTTATATGATAGCCTATGTTGACAGATTTAAACTTAATTTTCATGACATTAGAAAAGATTTCTGCTGATGTGACACCAACAGCAATAATGTCTGAAAATATTCAGTTCATGTCTCACCAAAAGGATTTTAACAGCTTCACTGCTTAATAAACATTTTTTATGGATGAATTCATGTAAATAAAATGACAGAAATACAAGATGCAAATTTAATTTTGACATTTAAAGGAAGATGGCATCTTTACATTAATTGTAAGTGCGTTAATCATAAAATTAGTCTAGGTAAAATAGTTCATTTAAAAATTTAAACTCTGGCATAATTACTCCCCGTCATGTTGTTCAAAACCTGTATGTCTTTCTTTCTTCTACATATTTCTTTAGATATTTTGAATATAATGTGAGTAAATGCAATTTTTTTTGCTGACCCTAATGTGCTTCCAAACTTTTATGACATCTTCTGTGTGATGAAACAAACATATTTACAGAATATTGTTAACCATATACTTCCATAGTATTTTTGTCCATATACATTTTTTGGGTTACCTATTTTTCTTCCAAAATTTCTTATTTTAAGTTGCATATACTTTAAGACAAAGTCAGACAGGTTTGGAACAACAAAGATTTTAACTTTTAGGTAAACTGTCTATTAAACTTGAATGCAAACACTATAAAAAACTCCTTAAGGAAACAAGTCTAGAAAAAATGTGAGAGCAGTACTCATATTTATTTTAACGCATTCATCAAATTTGCTTTATTTGTTAAACAAGCCAGGGATGGAGGACAAGTAGAACTTTTGTGAACAACCAACCTAACAAATTTTACAGAAAACCAGGAGAGCGCAGAATCTGTGTGGGCCTGCAAAAACCCTTCCACATTTACACTTAGTTGCATGTTCCCCATGATGAAGAACATATCTCCAAGTGAGAAAATTCAAATCAAACTGGGAGGGAAAAATATCTTTGCAATCTTGAGCAGTCGGGGTTCAGGGAATCATTTTCACCTCTGGCAGATAATGAGCAATAATTTCAGTGTGTACTCATGCTGGATCAGTGAATGTTTAGTTGGCCGGCTGCAGTCCGGATCTGAGAGGAGTGCTGGGTAGCAGACTTTCAAGCGGATGATGGTCTGGAATGGAGATGATTAACTCTCTGTGGGGCACTGAAAAGCTTGGAAGAGCAGGACAGAACATCCTCGCCAATTACGCTACACTTGTTCACAGGTGGTCCGGAATAACTGATCCCACTGCTTGGAAGAACTGCCTGTCTCTCTGGAAAGCTCTTAATTCTGAAGCTGGCACTGTGGGTCTTATTGTTTCTTACACAGTGTGCGATAATGTGTCTATTTGCAGTAACCTTTCACAAAATAATAATAATAAACAGAGCAATTCAAGGAGGGATAATTCAAAATGAATATATTTGATTTGCTTTGCAATAAAACATTGAATTATCCTAAAATAGATAGTCTTAATTAAAAATTAAAATGGTGTAAGATAATCAGACTTGTATTGAAACTTGTTTATGGCAAGGAAAAAAAAGATAAAAGATAATTTTGTATCTCATAATTTAGACAGTTTTCCTCACAATTCTGAGAAAGATATGGAGATATTAAGTAATAATTGTGAGATATTAACTCATAATTCTATGAAGAATTGAGATATGTATACTTGCAATTGTGCAATTCTGTGGCAGAAACAAGCTTCCATAGATTTTTTTTTTTTTTCAAAAAAATCTCTTGTATTAATTATTCAGTCTGTCAGTTGGGCTTCTTGTTTTAAGTATAAGCCTCACTAAATTATATTAATTAATTAAATAAAATATGAACAGGAATAAAATAAAAACAGTCAAATAAAAAAATAAAAAAACCTAATTCATGATATTCCAACTAAATAAAACACACAGCTTTACTTATATTAAAATGTATATACTATTTTAAGAATGTTTTAAGGATGTTTCTACTGGAAACTGAGAAAAGAAATTGTGAAAATGTTTTTGTGGTGCAACTGACACATGCTTGCTAATGAACAAGGGAGGTTTTCAGCATAATGATGATTCCTCCAAGTAGGCCTATACATTGTGCTCTTAATAAGGGAGAAAATGCGAAATGTGCTAGAAAATTCCTTGCATCCCAAAAAAGGGAAAGAGGAAGCATCGTAAATGTAATTACCACATAGCATGACAGCTCCTGAACCCCGGTGGTATAATAGTACTGTTATTTACTCACGGGCTCAGGAACTTCGCAGCTCTCTCACATTCCAAAACTCACTTACTTTTTCCGGTACTCTTCCATTTTTCTGTCTTTCAATCTCCACCGGTCATATCGACACATGCCGAGTAGATACTTGAATCTGTACAGCACTTTAAGTCTTCAACTCGCCTCAACTCACAGTTTCCATGGTTACGGGCTGGGAGGAATTGAAGACTGAAAATGACATACAGGTGACTGGTGTCTCCTCCGACAGGCAAAACTAGTTTCTCCAAGTCTTCATCTCCGCTCTTATCACAAGCAATTGTTTGGGACAGAAGCTTAAACCCATACAGAAGAGAAGTGCACAGATATTACAAACACAGCTTGTTCACATGTACACAAGTTCAGAAATAATAATAAAATGTGCATCTTGTATCAGGTTGATCATATAAGAGGTGCTTCTTTGAAGGAAAAGTTTCTTTGAAACTACTACTTTCTTCACAGTCCTTGAACAAACACAAAAACTACAGAATTGAAAGATTATATTTTCTCAAATGGTTTGTGCATTCTTCCAAACACTTGAACATAATTGCATGCATAACTATTTGATTGTTTTGTCCAGCCATAAACTGCTGGAATTCAAATCAGCCATCAAAGCTGCACGGGATGGAGTTGAACAGCCATTTAATTTATTACATTATATTCTGATTTTTTAAAGTCAAACTGACAAATTTAGGAGGTTAGTTGAATTAATGCATTTTTACCGCAAATAGGATGGAAAAATGGTGTTGTGATTCAGTCCCATTTTCCCTCTTCCCAGCATGCACTGAAGCTTGAGTAATCAATATGGTTGCATTCTTTGGCCATTTGCCAATTTATCATTGAAGCTGATTTTTAATCAACTTAATATGATCAATTATTTGTAAGGTGTATGGCATTTCATGTTTGTCCACATCATGAATGTTATTATGCGGTTTACAATACTTTACTCTCCACAAAATGTACATTCCATATAGAAATGTGGGAACATAAAAAAGAACAATTTAAAACTAAAAGTGTACATGGAACACATTTCAATCCACGAGGGATAGATCACCCAAAAATGAAAACTCATCATTTACACACCTTTATGTCTTTCCAAACCTGTCTCATTGACTTTTTTTTCTGTGCGATGATAACTAAATGGTAACCAATCATACTTCCAATATATGGACAAAAAGAGATATTTAATGTTCTACAGAAGAAAAAAGGTCATAAATGTTTGGAATGACACGAGGTTCAGTAAATAATGACAGAATTTTCATTTTATGGTTGAACTATTCTTTTAAGAAACTTTAATTACTTCAAGTCACACAGGCATACTTGTAGCAATAGCCAACAATACATTGCATGGGTCAAAATTATTCATTTTTTCTACCATGTCAAAAATCATAATAGCATATTAAGTAAATATCATGTTTCATGAAGATATTTTGTAAAATTCCTAATGTAAATATATCAAAACTTTATTTTTGATTATAGTAATATGCATGTCTAAGGACTTCATTTGTACAGCTTTAAAGGCAATTTTTTCAATATTTTGATTTTCTTTTTTCTTACCCTCAAATTCCAGATATTCAAATAGTTGTATCTCAAGCCAAATACCCATACAGTACATCAATGGAAAACTTATTCATACAGTTTTTTATTCGTTTTAAAAAATTTATGCTTGTGACTGATTTTGTGGTCAAGGGTAAGATTTAGTTTCAATTTGTGGCATCTTGACATTTTAAAGTTAAGTCAGTAAATCTGCGTAAAAAATAGATGAATTTAATTAAGAAATGTTGCCTTCAGTTTTTGCCTTCAGTTAATTATTTTTTCATTATGAAAGGAAACATATGAGCCGAAGGGAGGTTGAAGCTTATCAGCAGAGTACAATTCAAAACCGATTCAAAACCAGTGATAGAGAAATGCAAATCCTTGTTCAGGTCCTCTCCCCAATGAAAAACTGAAGCTGAGAACCTGATTTGAATATTACATCTCAATGAAAATTTCAAATGGTAGTTTAAATAATATGTTCTGTGGATGTCAGCCTTGTAATTTTTCATTGCATAACCCATTAAAAGGTTATAATTTAATATATAATGGCCTGAATTAATGAGTTGAGTGACCTTGATAGAATCTTACGAACCTAGTTAAGTTATTTATAAGATTTTTCCTTCTCATTTGTTTCAGCCCCGGTTTTGTTCCCCAAGTTCAACACAGTCCTTATATTTCACATTCAAAAGTGGCTTTATACATACTTGTCAACGTTGTGGAAGATTTTTATTAGTAAGATTTTAATCAATCCAGAATAATCAATGTGAATCTAGCCATTTTTGTTGCTAGTTGTTTTTCCATTATAATCCTATAGGTAATGGAGAGAAAGGAATATGGTTACGTGCAGGAATGTACAGGGCTAATGAATAACATATGGTTAGACATACATTAAGGACCTCCCCTCCCTAGGGACTTAGGTAAAGTGTAATCTAAAGGAAAAGTTTTACCATGTGGAACCGCCCTGTATAGGGTATATCATGAGATGCAACCTAGCATTCGACAGATCCCCTTGCAAGGGGGCTCGACTTTGTTTTGCTTGAAATAAAGTCTTTTCTTCTGAGAGAAAAATCCCTGACTGAGTTTGATTCTTCTGAGAACCGGCAAAAGACACCACAGATTTGGCACCCCAGATGGGACTGGAAAGGAGCAGAGTGGACGACTGCTCTTGAGCTGACTGATGAGCAACACACACACCGTGGTGGCCACCATAGAATAAGGTAAGCATTTTTGCTTATATAATTAGTGTGTGTTGTTGACTGGTCAGCTCTGAGTGGTAAGGACACTTAAAATCTGCTCTTCCAAATTTAGAAAAATAATATGATATCTAAATTGAAAAAGGGGTTTTACTCCAGAAGAAATAACTGCATGCACATATTTGGGTTATTAATGGGAAGGCCTTGAAAGGCAACCTCGATTTAAGACAAATATGGTGTAGGCAGAAAGACATGGCATGCTGTGGTCTGTGTTTATTGGATAGCTGTGCCAGGTAGGACAGTGATAAACGGATAAGCAGATTAGTTAAGGAATCGCGAGGAAAAGTCCCATGGATACCGCTTTGAGAATGTATAAGTGAAATTCTCGAAGGACTGAATAGATGGGCCCTTAAGGACGCTCTAGGTAGAGCGAGCTCTAGGAAGAGCTGTGTTTTGTTGTGTGAATGTATCTGTGTCCGGACTGAATGAATGTGTGAACAAAGAAATTCCGTGTTGGGTGGGTAAAAGTTGCGCACCATTCTTGGACCATCACTTCAGGGTGGCTGGGTGGAGTTGGACGCAGCTAGTATCCACTTGAGAGGGATGAATGTATGATGAGCCTTGATAATAAAAGGACAATTAATGACTGATTATCCCTTAGATAAAGGGAAAAAGTATGCAAGAATAAGCACTCTGGCTCAATAAAGAGTGTAGCAAGTGTGAATGGGTTTAGGAAAATAGCATCAATAAAGTTTGAACCAAGATCTATAATAGATTTTTGCATTTAGGATGTCTGTGTGAAAGGGGAGAAAATTTTCTGAGCCCAGTGTAGTGGGAGTGAGAACAAAGGAGGACGTTTCCACAGTAAAGTTGTATTACATGGGGGGAGCAAGAGGTGCTCTCCCCTCCTGGACCATCACTTGGGAGTGATCAGGTTACAGAGACTGGTGTTGAGAAAGGAATGCAGGAGCCCTAAAACAATAAAGTCAACTGTATGAAGGTTGTTTTAGAGAAAAATAAATACAAATGTTTCAAGAAATGGACTAATATAGGGATTGCAGAAATGGTGGAATATAGAAATAATAATAAATTAATTAATAAGATATGTATTTATTATTTAATAACTTGTCTGAATAGATTAATTTAAAAGATGCACGTGCTTAAAACTTTTTTAATACGTGAAGACATCTAAAATTTGTTTCTTGTTATCCCTGGGACAGTATGAAGTTAATCCATTACAGAGTTTCAGAGATTGGGCTTGTGTAAATGTCAAAATAAAAGAAATAACTTGTGCAATGTGGAATGAAAGCAAGATTGGGTGACCAAGTTAATAGACATTTTGATTCAAAAGCTATAGGCATTTTACAATAGGAAGGAAACTAGTTGCTTAAAGAATTAAATTTAATTATTTTATTTACAATAATAGGAATTATTTTATGTTGGTTAGGAAACATTAATTCACAAATACCGGATTATTCTGAATCATGTATGCAAATATAGAAGAAAAATTATGATTGAAGTCTTTATTTTACCATATGCATGTCATGCTGTTATAAAAAAAGGTTTATTTTATTTTATTGCAGTATATTTAGATAATAAAGGTAGCTGGTTTCTGCAATTTGCAAAGAAGAAAAAATGCTTGCTATTTTCCTGCAATGAAGAACTTGCTTAACTAACAAAGAATAAGAGAACTGCTGTTTTCAACCAGATGATTTAGTTTTTATTAAGGGACCACTGAAAGAAGAGGTTGAAAAGTGAAAATTAGAAAAGAGCTGATTGCTCTGAAACAATTTGGTCAGAAGTTACATAGGTACATTTGATTAATGCAGTCTCTGAGTGTTAAACTTTCAGATGATTTCTGGAACAGTGCCTTGACAAAGGAAAGCAATGAACTGGAGTCTGTCGAGGAATGGCAAAGCAGCAAACACAGCTGCAGAAAGAGAAGAAGAGGGAGGGGCTGACGGATGTTCCCCTCCCCTCCTGAAAGAGAAGAACACACTTCAGCAAGGAGAAGACTGAATCAAAGCAGGAAAAGGTGAATCTTTCACTTGAGACTTTTCCTGAGGGTGAAAAGAACATTATGAAATGCAAAACTCTGGCAGAAAGCAACCAGAAGCCAGACTGAGAAGAAGCAGAAAAACAACGGAGACCGTACACCACAACATCAGGTCTTTGAGTGCCATCACAGACTGACGACCCAGTACAACAGCCCAGGCTGATGATGTCACCAGAAGGACTTCCATCCCTTCAGTGCACAGGTCCTGCATATTCAATGAACACACAGAGACTGCTTCAAATGTTAATTATTTTATTTCATTATTTTATTTATTATGTTTTAATCTTGATTAGTCACTGGTCTCACAGCATTTCTTTAAATTCTGTGTTTTAACTAACTCTCTCAATCTGCTTTTCAATAGGTTCCAGTCCAGCCTCATGTCTTAAAGAAAAAATAATTTTGACAGACAGAAGTGAGTACTTGACTCACCAATCAGATAAACATGGAGCTGGATTTGGCATAGTAAGACAGTTTCATTAAACAACTAGGGGAAAGTGCATAACTAAATACTTGACAACAATGCTGAGCGCTTTAGGAAAGAAGAGAATAAATAAATAAATAAAAAAGGGTATCCTGATGAACAATAGGAAAAATGTATATGGTTGAAAAAATAGAAATATTGGTCACTCCATTTTGTTTTAAGGTAATTTTCTAAGGTAAAACTGAATAAAATAATAATGAATAAAAGATTATTCCAAAGATCCAAAATCATAAAATCACATATACTGTCATCACTGGGGATAACCAGATGGAAATGTTGATGGCCATGGATCCAAGATATGCAGAGATCTCCAATCCTCTTCTCAGAGTCGCTCATGAGCAATAACAAAAAAGTATTTGACTAAACTTTAAATTAGACAAACACATGACATTTGAGAAATGATAATTGGCTCTCTCAAATGCCCAATGCCTAGGCCTAATATTCTAAACAAATTCATCTATGAGATCTTGAAAAAAGGAAAGAAAGAAAGAAAATAAAAGTTTTTGGCAAAAAAAAAAAAAAAAAAAAAAAAAAAGGGGGAGTGATGTGTGAAAAAACTATGAATGATGGGTGAAAAAGTATGAATGATGGTGTTGTATGGCATGAAAGAGAGTGTCTGATGAGACACTGAGGCAATTCAATCAATTTGCCCAAAACAGCTGTATACAAATTTGAATGTGGGCCCACAGGGCAAATTTATGCCCAGTAAAATAATGACCATGGATGTATTTGGTTAAGTTTCCTGGTCAGTACCAAGGTCTTTGTTGTGGCAGAAAGAAAAACAGTGCCACACATGCGCAGCGTATAACATGGGAAGGCAGAGCAAAGCACGCTTGCTCTGTCCACCCCACATCTAACTTCCTTTTCAGCATATCATGAAGGAGCTGATTGTGTCAAAAGGATGAAATATTATCTTTCTGACTGTTAAAATAAATACAGTGGGTTGAGTGTTTTCCAGGGCAAAAGGCCTGTGCTACTGAGCAACATAGGCCTAGATAAATTATCCAGTGATATAGTGGAACTCAGTTTACAAAACAAAGAGATAACAAAATAAGCAAATTGCTCAGATTAAAATTGAAAGGAATTAAAAAATAGTAAAGACAGCACAGGGATTGTGAAAACTCAAAAAGGGGCCAAGACAGCCCTCAACCCACATTACATTTCCACAGGTCACACCAAGAAAGACGACTGGCAAGATGAACAAATTAGCATGCTTGATAACACTAACAAAAATTCTTAAGTTTTCCATTTACAGATGACAGCAGTTCCAGTAAGACCAAGGAATGCTTCGCTCCATCAAAGAGAACCAGTGAGGGTGCAGTTATGATCTCAAGAGAGCCTTGCATTAATCAGCAAAACAGTTACAGAGTGACACCTGAGTTCACATCTCTAACCTTAAAATACCCCAACCAGCTTCAACCACTACACACAGCATGAAGTGAGGG
This sequence comes from Carassius auratus, assembly GCF_003368295.1. NCBI lineage: Eukaryota > Metazoa > Chordata > Actinopteri > Cypriniformes > Cyprinidae > Carassius > Carassius auratus. Next base: position 9,254 of record NW_020529050.1, read on the forward strand.
ATGAAGGGCGTGCTAGTAACGACCCACCCTTGCCAACGAGGGAAAGACCATTGCAACGACTCGCAAAGAGTCTCCCTGGTGAAGATGGAATGAGAGAGTGATGGGACTGCTACTGAGATCAAAATACTTGGGTGCAGATATGAGCCAACAAATAGAAAAGAAAAGGTGGAAAGAGAATTTTAAGTAATGGTAGATGAAGAATTTGAAGGTTATGAGAAGGGAAATATGGATGTAGGAAGATTTGAAGGGAAAATAGAGCAATTTGATGCAACAAATAGAATGAAAGGAGCAAAATAGAAAAGCTCAAGATTTGTGAATTGAAGAAGGAAAAGTATGTGTTATGTTTGGGGAAAATGCTGTATTTATAGAAGGGAGCATTTAATGAAGAACTGATCAAATTGAAAAGGCTAAGAATGATAGATAAAGAAAATGTTGGAAAAGATAATAAAATGTAAGACTGGTTTGATTTACAGTTAGGAGCATGTGGAGCATAGTTTATAATTAAATAGGGAGAGTTTTTAGGAATGGCATTAATGACAGGATATTTACTATTTTACTGTATACTTCCTATATTGAGGTCACTAGTCAAAGCCACAGTTAAGCAAATTAAATTCAAAGATATCAAAATAATGGGAAATTGATACATAAGGTATCTAAACTGAAGATTAACTCTTATAATCTTGTGATATTCAATGTGTGATGTGATTTGTATTTGTATGTGTATGTATTTTTACGCCTTTTATACAAAACTGTGATAACCAGGCAAATGCTGAACCAATTGCACATTCATGTTTTTAACAATGTCTACTATTAAAGAGGGGTTAGGGAGACTGGATCTTTTACTCACTCCTTGTCAAAGTAGGAGAGAGATGTTTGGTCCAGTAGTCCCTCAGAGTGGAATTTCATAATCTAGTCACTGGGGATAATACAATGTGACTTATTTAGTCACTAGGTAGTGTAAATAATATGACTGGATTATGGAGTAGCACTCTGGATAAGAATAATCAAATGTGAGACTTATTAAGTCTCAAAGGGGAGAATAATAATCTGTGGTGTCTTTTGCCGGTTCTCAGAAGAATCAAACTCAGTCAGGGATTTTTCTCTCAGAAGAAAAGACTTTATTTCAAGCAAAACAAAGTCGAGCCCCCTTGCAAGGGGATCTGTCGAATGCTAGGTTGCATCTCATGATATACCCTATACAGGGCGGTTCCACATGGTAAAACTTTTCCTTTAGATTACACTTTACCTAAGTCCCTAGGGAGGGGAGGTCCTTAATGTATGTCTAACCATATGTTATTGATTAGCCCTGTACATTCCTGCACGTAACCATATTCCTTTCTCTCCATTACCTATAGGATTATAATGGAAAAACAACTAGCAACAAAAATGGCTAGATTCACATTGATTATTCTGGATTGATTAAAATCTTACTAATAAAAATCTTCCACAACGTCAGAGAAAAAAACGACTTTAACTAATTAGTTTGTGTGATCTGTGCTGTTAAATACATTTTAAAATAAGGTGTTGATAATGTACTTTTGGGAACGACACCCCAACTGAAAACCTTGCTAAATATGAGAGAACTCAAGCAATACTGCAGTCAGTGTGTCCACTTCTTATTAAAAAAACATTAGATTATTTTTGTTAAAGACTAAATATAGCAATGAACTGAATGAGCTCATTATAAAAATACAGTAGCAACAAAAGTATATTTACAGCATCTAAGCAGGATTAAACTATGTTTAACCTTTCTCAAAACTGACATTTTCTGTCTTTTCCGCAACCACTTGTGACTCTGAATGTAATTTTTAGCAAAAAAAAGTAGGCATTTTCTTCCAATTAAATTCATTTTTAAGTGACTTAACCATGTTCAAATGCAGGGGCGATTCTAAGATTTTAATTTTAGGGGGGCTCAGCCCCCAATAAGGGTATGATTAAAAAATTATATTTGACTATTAGGGTAGGGTTGTATACTACTAACCTTATTGCAATCCACTATTCCATTGTATTCCCTGTATTTCATATATGGGAGTAGGAGTACTGACTGAGCCATATACAACACTGTAAAAAAAAACTAATACAGTTTTTTAGATGTGACCAGTCACTGGAAAATTTTGAATTGGGAATGTAGATTTTTACAATAAAGACTTCCTGATTCAGTATTAGGACATTCATGTTTATCCTTTGATGATACCACTGCTTTTTCTTATGAAATGTATGTGGAAATTAGCAGAAAATTAAAACAACATAAGGGTTCAATGACTGCAATGAATCTTGGGAACACAGTGGTATTGTGTGTGTGTGTGTGTGAGGCTGTCTGTTCTATTCTCACCTGACTGTTGCTCATTTGCAGACCTACTCCCGCACGACAAAAAAATTTTGTATACCCATCTACAATGAAAAATAAATTATTATATTTTATTATTATTATTATTATTATTAATTTTTAGCTTTTTAGCCTTTATAATCAACAATACGGTTGGTTATACATCAAGTCAGCCCCTGAACATTTATTTCATTTCAAATCATTTAACTAACCAGCTAATATTCATTAAGAATATAGACAAAACATGTATTAATGTAATTGTCTATTGGCAATATGTTTAATCTGTTCTATATTTATTTCTATTTATTAAAAATAACACCATTATCAATTTGCCACTTCTATAAATCAATTACTTTAAAAAAAAAAAAAAAAAAATCACAGATCCCTTTACTCTTACTCTAATATATGTATCATGATACACTAATGATTCATTATTACTTAATACAAAATCATATTTAATAATACAAAACAAAATAACTCCACATGATGTTTCTCTCTCTGTGACATTTAGTGCTTTCAGACAATGATGTGTGTCTTTAATCATTTCTGTGAATGGCTGCATAATGTAATGCCGAAATACACAATAATATGTTTTGAATTTTGAAAAGTAAATTAAAATAAATCATGATCGTTTTCTAAAGTATGTTTTCATGGGTGTTAATCGCTTCATTTTTGTTGGAAGAAAAAACAACTGTCACACCGTGATAAAGGCTGAAGGTGAACGCAGCGAAGACGTTTTGGATGCGAGAACACACACGCACACACACGCACACACACACACCTTGTACTTTCTGATGTTCGCTCTGCTCGGCGCCCCTGTGGATTGAAAAACGCGCTGAATCCATGCAGACTCAGATAAGGGGAGGAGCCGGAACTTGATGCAGCTTGCCACCGTTTCAAATGAGTTTTTAAAGGGGACTGAAGCGATCACTAATTAATTAATCAAATAATTTTTTAGGGGGGCTGGGCATAAGTTTAGGGGGGCTGAAGCCCCCCTAAAAAAGGCCTAGCGACGCCCCTGTTCAAATGTATAAAAAAGCATGTGCTACATTTGATGCAAATAAACACAAAAATCACATGTAATATAATATTCATATCATAGCCATCCACTACAGGTTGATCATATGTCATCTTTTTCCCAGACACATCAAAGCTGGAATAGAAAAATGGGATTAAATGGCCAGGTTTGGCTGATTTACCTGAAGTTTTCATGGTTGCTGAAGATACTGACTGAAATGTAGTTTGACCAATTTCGTGCAGGCTATTGTCCAAACTACTAGGACATATTCAGGAAAAAGAAGACGTATAGTCACCCTATGTTCACTGAAGGACAAACAAGCATCTTTACACACTGATTGAATAGCAGTTAAAACTGATTTTTTTCCGTTGGCACCCACCTGTTTGTTCATGAAGATGTAGATGATGGGGTTTATGACAGTGCTGCTCTTGGCTAACAGAGAAGGAACGATGCTGGCCGCTGCCGTGACCAGGCCGGGACGCCCGAATGTCGCCAGCAGGGCCATAACCCCATAGGGCAGCCAGCACAGCAGGTAACACACCACCATGGTGACCACCATGAAGAGAACACGCTGCTCCCGTTTTCGACTCACCGCTGTATTGATCCTGCTCATCTTTGTGATTTTGATGGGGGAAAAGAAGAGGAAAGAAAAACAAATAAGATCTGAGAAACATGGCATCATACTGGACAGCTACGTCACTTTATCCAAAGTAATAAAACTGTACATGCAGACATTCACAGATTAAATGCCTCATTGAGCGTTTAGCATATAGCTTCAAGCCAGTCTGGCAGAAATGGATACAGCCATGAAATCGATCGCTCTGGTCTGTAATAGACCCTTAAACACAACAATGGGTGAACAGAAGAGCCATTAGACGATGTAGAATTGCTTACTGAGCATGATGCACCATTTTCTCAGTATTGTAACACTTTGTCTGACAGCCGCTAAGTGCTCTTTTGCAGGCACCCAAGAGCTGAGAGTTGCTACTTTGGTTGAACTTTAGTCCCTGAAGTTTGGTGCAGTGGTCTTCTGCAGTGTAATCTCCTCTGAGACTTCAATGTGTATGTGGAATAAACTCACCTCAAAAAGTCATTTTCTTTATCATCTCTTTCAGAATTTCTATGGAATAACAAACGTATATACCACGGTGCAAAAGTTTGGGGATTTAAAAAAAAATGTATTTAAAAAATGATTTTCAAAAAGTTTTTTTAGTCTACGAATGACATTTAACACACCATTTGGTCCCACATCAGAAATTACCTAACAAATATTTTTTTTTGCTTTAGGAGTAAATGGTGTAAATTCACTATATTTTGTTAGAAAATGCACATTTCATTCTAAATATGTAATAATATCTTGAACGTATGAGCTTTAAACAAGTACATTTATCTAGGCAAAATACTCAAATCACATTCTTCCTGCATTCAATAACTTTTCAACACAACATCATTAATGTCAAAACACCACTAGTTCTCACATGTATGTGACTACCATTCTGAAGACACTCACAGCAAGAGCCAGTGACCGTTCCGTGTTGTCACACCTAAATAAGTGTCTATACAAGTGAAATTAATGAAGATGGATGGAAAGGAGAGAAAAAAAAGTAGCCCCATTAAATTGGGAATAATTCACCTCTACTTTAAGATACATTTTCTCTCATATAACTTAATGATCAGAGTCATACAGTGCTTTGAATTATATCCTATACTTCAAATTAGAACATGAACATGTCTTCCTCATGGGTCTGTACTTCAAGTGTGTAATGGCTGAAGCCCTGCACCCAGAGGATCAAAACTGTGCTTTGACTAAAAGCTAATTAAGAGCAATGGAGTGGAACAAGTGTGGCACTTTACTCACAGGTGGTCCTCGCAAGACACCCTCGTTTCCACCGTCCACCTTGAGGAGAAGCCACAACTTGACAAATTATTACTTAGCAGAATGTCAGATCAATGTCAAGTTGCTAATAGGCTCCCCATTGAGTTGCGCCACAGTATTCTGGGTCTTTTTTTAGTGGCCACATTAAAAATAAGTCCTATATGCAGAGAAGGGCAACACTCAGGGGTGCAGGCTGTGAATAACATGGCCTGCAAGGTGTGAAGGCCTGTGGGGGAGTAAAGTCGTGGCGGCAGACATCACCAGAGGCCACGGCCAGCGGCACATCTGTGGACACACTTCCAATTAAAAGTGAGAAGATGTGACGGCTGTTTGAGATGCAACGCTGAGGTGGGTGGACAAAAAAGGGCAGTTTATAACCCCGCAAGACATCCACAACTTCCACACAATTTAAGTTTGACTGACAGGTGGAAACTTCACGGTCACATTAAAAACAGGATACCGTGTAGAGATGACTGAAGATGGACAACCTCAGATGTGAATCACAATAGGAGAGAGTGTGTGTAGGTGTGTTTCCGCTTTCCATAATCCTCAAATGAATTCCAGTAATTACAGCACAACTCCTGATGAACCATTATTGCTAGGGAATAGCAATTACAAGCAGCTATTTAAAAGTGCAGAGATGCTAAATGGATTAAACAAATAAACTGTGAAATAGGACAGAAAATAAGCTTTGGGAACATTATAATAATCGCACAGAGTGTGAAAGCATATGCTCAATCAGCGTTCAAAACATTATTAGCATAAATAAACAATTTTTTCCCCCTCCGAGAAACCAGATTGAATAGATTAACAACTAAAATGCACCGAAATCTGATGACATCCAGAACTGTCAAACTTCTAAAATGCGCCTGGAGAGTCACAAACTGCAAGAGTCCACATAGGTTGCATCATTAGAGCAGGCGAGTGCATGTAAATCCATGCGTTTTCTGCTGGTGTTGTGGTAATGAGATTCTCCCCTCTGGGTGTATGTGAGCCCTGCAGTCATAAGGTGGCAAACCCAGCAGGATGGAGCGCTGTGAAGGAGATGCTAATGCGCGTGGCAGCTCTTGTGGATGCCAGAGAGTGTTTGGTCAAGGAGGATCCTGTATGTGGGTAGGTGAATGTGAAACATCATGTGGCTAGAAAGATTCTGAAAGCCGTTTGGCTGCGATCACAGCTGAGACCTTTAAACTTAACTTTGTTTCTGGAGATCTCAGTCTGGTCTTCTCTGATACCGGAAAAAACAACAGTCTCCATTAGAAAAAGAAATCAGTCTGTCAGCAGTCAAGGGCGCTGTGGGTAAATCTTTCAGTTCTCTGGTGAACCTGATATTCTGCTGATATGGTGAAGGGTTCAATTCTAAATACTTAAGCGAGATGGTGACGGTCCTTAAAATTTTTTTTCTAGACTGTCGTTTCTTTAGAGTTCTTGTAAGAGAGTTGTGATCATCAGTCAGTGGTGAATGTGATGAAACGGTTCCAGAAAATGGTAAGAAATGTCTTTCCTATCAAGATGAGCTGCATGCAAAAAGTAACAAGTGCTACCTAGTAGTGTAGGGATTCACAAATAAACAAGCTAGTTTATTTTTGGTGAATCAAAAACAAGCAGTGAGACCAGTGAAGCCTGATTTCTGAAACAAATGATTCTAATGAGTGGCTTCTTTTGAAACTTAGTTTAAAAAGACAAGTTTCCAGTTTAGATGAGTCTTTAACACTGCCCTGTATAAAATTACATTATAAGCAAAGAGACTGAGATTGGAGATTCTTGATAAAAAATTTAATTGAATCAGGATATTAGGGTTGCAAAGGGGTGGAAAATTTCCATAAAATTTTCAGAATCTCTCCGAAAAGTTTCCAGAAATCCTGGAAAGTTTCCAAATCGAATCAAGAAATCTCTATCAATAGTAGGGTTGCAAAGGGGTGGAAAAATTTCTAAAAACTAATTTCTGTAAAGTTTTATTTATTTGGCCATTTTTGCCTTTATTATTACAATTGGACTGTATTCAGACAGGGATCGAATTGGGAGAGAGAGGGGTACAAAAAAGTCCACGAGGCAAGAATCGAACTCGGGATGCCCAAAGCACAACAATGCTACCCACAAGGCTATTGGAATCAACCTTTTTGCAACCTTAATCAATGTTAGCATTAGAAATGGTCATGAATCCTGTCTACGCATATACAATATTATTAATTTCATACATAAAGCCATTAATTGCTACTGTACCAGTATAAAAAACAATAGTTGAACAGTTATATAAAGATACAGTAAGTCTGTTTGCATGAAGTTCATGCACAGTTTTGTTATCATCAAATAATTTCTCTGAGCATGGTATAGTTGGCAAATTACAGTAACCTCACATCAATTATGAAAACAGATGCATCTGTTTGATGATAGAAATGTAGTCATTAATTAAAAATAGCAATAATTTGGCAACTGAAAAGCGGGCCCACACACATCTACATCCACAGGAGATTCACAGAACTGGAACACCCTTCATTCTCAAAGTTCTACATATCCCCCAACCCTTTCATGCTCGATTATTACATATTTGGGCTAACTTGATTATGTTTTCAGCTACCAATTATAGAGTAGTACACCGATTAGCACATTTTACCATGCTTAAATCCATTCTGCATATTTCCCCATAAATCAACACAGAAAATAATCCCCAGATCCCCTCCGGGCCTGTTAATCACTAAAGCCTATAATGGGAAATTTTATTTGTCAATAAAACTTTGACATTTGTGACATCGGCATTACAAAGAAGCTATTTTCCTCTACATCCCCACAGGACCCTCTTTAAGAACCTCTGCCCTACATTTTACTTAAGAATAGAGAAGTGCAAGTTCTAAAGTGTTTTTTTTTTAAAAAGACTTTTAATTTAGGAAACATTTGTTTGTACAGTGGTTGGTACAGTACAAAAGTCTGAGACTACTAGTGAAAATGCTTATATTTAGATTTTTAGATAGAAGTTCTAAATACACGTTTCAAAAAATACAATAAATAAATAAAACATTAATTCAGATTTTTCCTGATTTGAAATGTGGTCTCAGACTTTAAATAAAAGGTAAAGTAATAGGAGGAACTGTCGGTAAAAATCCTTCTCTTTTTCTCTCTCTGACACGCACATGAGAGACAAGTAAGTAAGTAGCGAAAGAGAGTTGATAGTTGAAAGCTGGATGGCTGGGGTGACAGACAGAACAGTTGAGAAGCACAGAGCAAAGTCAAAAACAGACTTAAAGAAAGTGGCAGCCAGAGAGAGAAAAAAAGGGGATGGTACAGTACATGGATGATGAGTAGGAGCAGAGTGACAGAAAAGAGAAGAGATAAAACCGACCCATTTCAGCAAAATAAGCCCTGACGATTGGCTCGTGATTGATTTGGGGCATAACCTGATCTGTCGTCAACTGCACTACACAAATACAGTGGAGTAGATCATTAAATCTCCTCTCTGACAGGTGGGCAGAACAGTTATGAGTACAGCTGCATAAAAAGTTCCCAGGAGAGAGTGTTGCTCTGTGCCTCTCGTTCTTTATTGCTCCTGGACTTCCTCTATACTTTAAGCAGCTACAGTTGCTTGTACAGCATGCATAAATCAATGGCTTTAAGTAAACAGTCTGGCAAAATGAGTTCAGCACTTTCATGTCTGCACTTTATTCTCTGCCCTCGTGTAAACCGGCGCTGAGGGTGTGTTCAGTAATACAAACACTCCTTCCACCATTAATCTCATTTTCTGTGTGTAATTATATCCCTCTATTTGTCATAGTATTGTAATCAAATTTAGACTCCACTGCTATAGACTTAATAAACCCAATCAAATGCCAATGATATAAATTACACAAGGAAACAGTCTGTGCAGGATAGATGAACAGCATTGAACGGTGCAAGCGGATTATTACATTATTTACAGGGAGTATCTTTAATCATCTGGTGCTGAATCCCAGACCACCTAGAAAAATCGTATAAACTTTTAATAGTTTAGGAAAGTCAAATAATTTTGACATGTTTGTTTTGCTTTCTCCTCTGCGCATCCGTGTTCACCACTCTCTCCCCAGATCTTAAATTTCGCCCTTCATTACGCCGGTCATGCGGCCGACCGCCTTGTTGTGAACACGCCTGCTTGAGTGACCAAAAGCAGGACATTACAGTTTATAAAGTTTTAAGAAACTATATTTTTCTTAAACTAACGCATCGTTTCACTGTAGAAGGCCTTTATTAACACCCTGAAGCCATGTGGAGTAGTTTAATGATGGATGGATACTTTTTTGGGGGATTAAGAAACAGGGGCATCATTCACTGCAATTTTACAGATTGGAACAAACAGGACAATGTGGAATATAACACTAAATGTGTTTGTCTGAAATAATAATGTCAGACACGCCGAGGATGCCCTGAGGGTGAGTAAATCTTGGACTAATTAAAATTTTGCTGTAAACTATCCCTTTAAGAACTGCTGCAACAGTCACCACAACACCACCAAAAACTGCTCTAAATAGCGCTAGATAAAATGACAATGCAGCATATTTTCAAAATTTACCTTGTAACTTTCTCTTTCATTAGTGTAGAGTAGTATTTCAGCAGTGGTTGTAATAAGGACATGTGACAACAGAGTTTTGTTGAATTTTCTGATTTCCAGAGGGCTGTCTGTTCTGTCGAAATATAACAGGGGATGAGAAAAGACCGGGAGAGAGATGGGTGTCTAATCCTAATCTGGAGATTCTATGTCCTGCAGAGTTTAGTTTCAATCTGCCCCAACACACCAGCAATCCTGAAAACATTATGGTTCAGAAGTGATTAATTAGGAATGAAGCTAAGAACTACCAGCAAGTGCTGACAGTATTAAGCTATCACTTGTCTTGAAGTTTATGTGTTCCATTTTCAGAGTATGAAAGTAGCTTTCACAACATCTGGGCACTTAACCTGGAATACCAATTCTGCAAAAAGACTTAGACATCATTGCCAATGGCATATGAAAGCCCCTAATTAAGAGGGATTACACTGCTAATTAAAGACTAATTAAGTTGTAAGTCATTAGGCTCAATTTGAAAACAAAGAAAACAGAGACAGCAGCTAGCATGATATCCATAAAACAGTTTATTGTTAAAAATGGTCCATTCATTTGCGTATTCTGGATCTTTTGAAACCTAAAAGATTTCTTCCACTAGGAAAAAACGTGAACTTTCCAATGTGATTATGTAATGGGTGGAGTTGTGGACATGCATCAAAGAGCTAGTGCAAGATGAGCATTTGTGGATAAAAATTATACTTTTCTATTTTTTTTATAAAAAAAAAAAAAACTATTATTGATGAATTATTTGGACCATCGTAGTCCATTATAGTATATGGAGAAAATCATGTTAATTTTTCCTCAAAAAGTATAGTATGGAAATGAGATGGAGCATCTCATTCTCTTGGTGAACCATGGTTACATGCATAACATCGAGACATTCCCCTTCAGGAACTCGAGCTGCATCAAAACTCTATGGTAATGAGTATGCCGATTCTGTCAAGCTTACAAATCCCTGCCTAGTGTGGAAGAGCACAGCTAAGGCAAGATAAAAAGAAGCTAGGAGTGGCGCAGAATGCAAGTAGGAACCTGACAAAGTAGTCAGTCTGGACATCCTGCAGCGTTCCGAAGGCCAACTCCTGGAGGAGTGAGGCTTGACCCCCAAAAGAAGAGGGGAGATCAGACTGCAGTGAGGATCGACTCGATCTGAGCAGGAGACAGACATGCCTGCATCATGGTCGAATTTTCTTAGCATTTAGTCTTAACCCCTTTCACATGAGCGAGAACAACATCTCGATGCCCAACCACCAACTGCTCTGATTGAGCTAGTATCAAGCAAGCATTGATAGAATTTAGTATGCGGATGCCCTGGAGTCACAGAGGATCCTAAGCAGCATCGACACACTGTGTAAAAGTGCGGGATGACAGTGCAAGGCTAAAGGGAAGAACCTGATATTGGTAAACTTTTCCCCTCAAAAGCAAAGCTCAGGAACTTCCTGTGTTGGGGAAGGATGCATCTTTTAGATCGATCGTGACAAACCAGTCTTCGTGCCCTGAGACAAGACTTTGATTTCGAGCATCCTGAACTTCTTTGAAATGATGAAGTACCAGCTGTAGAACCCGGACTCTCTGCAGAGAGGAGAGACCACCTCGATAGCCTCCTTCCTCAAGAGTGTTTATTTCTTGTTCCATTACCAGAGCCTGCCCGAAGGCCCACAAAGTGGGAATGACCCCATTTAAATGGATTCTGTAGCCTCTCTCCACAGTGAGACACATTTGGCAGAAGTTTCCACACTGCCAAGTAGTCTACAAAGGAAATCAGCTTTTTCAAGAGTGACCTCTGGTGTAATCAGAGTGGCTAGCTTGCTGCCCTGAAGTGGTGGACGTGCAGGGGATGGCCGAACTAGCTGCACTAGAGACCTCCAAGGAGGTAGCAAGCCTCTCAGTACCACTATGTTTCTGGGTGGAGAATGAGAGAAGTGCTTGCCGGACACTGCTGCACCCTGAAGCACCGTGTGTGGCATGGTTGGCAGATGAGTAGAGACATGCACCATATAATGAGGTGTACACCCTTCCTCAGAGGGGCCTGCCCTCAGAAGTCCTGAACCATGGGCATCAGGACTTTCCTTTGGCTGAAATCTTCTATTGAAAATGATGGTCCTCAGGCCTGTCATCTCCTATGAAGACTTAAACTGATAGAACCAGAGCTTGCTCAGGGCAGGACCCAATGAGACACATTTGACACGGGGCTCCCACACTGCCAGGTGACCTACTAAGGGGACCAGTCTCTCAAGACTGGCCTCTGGTGTACTTAGAGCGGCCAGCTCAGTGCCCTTAAGCGGAAGACTGGCAGAGGACAACCGAAATAGCAGTTCTAGAGACCTTCTTCGAGGTAGCGAGCCCCCCAGAACCGGTAGACATTCCGATCTCCTGAGGTCACTGAGGAGAGACAGGTACTGTATAATGAGGTGTAAACTGCTCTTCCCGAGAGTCGGCTGTCCCTCAGAAGTCCTGGGCCATAGGTGTCAGGACATTTTAGCTGAAGAGAATCCAGCGGGAATGACGGTCTGCAGATCCGCCTTCTGCTAGAAGCCTTTGTCTCGGGGGCACCACTCTGACTCCTCGGCAATGTGCGAGCCACACAGTTCTATATACATGAGACATTTTTCTCTCGAGAAGGAACATCAGAGGGAGTGGAGCTAAGCATCCATTTACAGAAAGAACACATCCGGCCCCCTCGAGAGCTGACTGTGCGTGCTCTGCTCCAAAACAGACTAAACATAAATCGCTTGCGAGGGCAGGGAGAAAGAGCAATCAAAAAGCAGTCTGCTTATATGCAAACAATATAAATCTACTCTGAGAAAGACAACTGCAGCAGCGAGCTCTAACTCAAAGGGGGAAGAGACCACAGTGGGGGCTTCCAAACCCAGAGAAAGAGAGCACTAGATCTATGAAGTGCAGGCGGAGAAAAGGCTAGCCTCTCTCCAAACCATCCGCTAGATCCATGTGCGATCCTTGCGATCTCAATCGCCGCTATGCCTCAGCAGCAGCGTGACTCGAAATGCAAGATCACAAGCACAGAGACACTCCTCGAAGCATGGCCGGCGGGAGCAGAGCATCTGCAGCGGGCAGAAGCACAATCAGCCCCCCTCGAGAGCTGACTGTGCCTGCTCTGCTCCCACACAAACAACACATAAACTGTGTGTATCCCCACCCATAATGCAATGCGGGCAGGGAGGAGCAAACAGTCTAAAATGCTGCTTGCTCTAACCCTTAAGAAGCATTTGACATAATATACTTGTGCAACTGGGACAGACAACAATAAATAAGACTGACACACACACACAGAGCATTTGCTGAATGACAGAAAGCTGCCGCTGTATCCACCGCACATGCTTTTAGGTGTCCTGGTCACTATGTCACCCCACCCATGACGTTTCGTTCCATCCATTGGACTGATTACGTGATTCAGAGTGTGGTCACACTGAACGCATTCCCATAGCGTGTTCCCAAAGTGTCTCATTCCTGAAGGAGAATCTTAATTTCTTTTGTCAGGAAATTTTAATTCTGGAGTGAACTATACCTTCAAGTTGTGTAGTGTATTCCAGCCTTTAGAAAGAAATGACAGCAGGTCATAAACCCTGACAGAAACCATCCAAGCCATTTTCCCCTAACCCTAGGGAAAACTGGATTGTATTTTCCCAATCCAAATCTATCAAATTCTAAAGTCTAAAGATTAATTTGAAAAATTTCTTCCTTGAAATGCTAAAAGGTCAACACTTTTCAAAGCTGGCAACATAACGTGCAGCAGATGTAAACTTTGTTTCTCTCTATCATTATGTCTAACCAGCCGGTCTCTGTGCAAAACACAGTTCTGTCTCAAAGGATCGTGAAAACTAGTGTGGCAAATCCACTGGGTTTTTCTCCCTACGTTTTCCCAGTGCACTCCGTTCCACCCGCAGTGTGAGTTTACAGAAAGAGACAGGCCGTGTCCGATCAAATGAGGCTGTTCTTTGGGAAGGTGGTCGACCCCCTGCTGGGTGACATTTTGGATGGGTTAGTCAACGGCTGAGTGGAGTGACAAGAGCTGGGAGGGCAACTCTATGTGCTCTATGCACTGTGGATACACAACTGTCAAATCTTCGTTCAAACTTATATAACACAGACACTTTCTGGGGGACAAAGGGAGAAAACCTGTAGGTCTGCTTACTGTAGGTGACATTCAAACTGTCACAGTAAGCACAGTTAGCATGTGCTGAATTAGAGCCCTAGAAGGAGTTTATTGATCATAAATGTGCGTGAATCATTATCTAATTGATTGTTTGTGATAGATGCAATTAAAAAGAGCCTTCAGCTTAATTGAAGAGCTGGTTACTCTGTAATATAACATCATGTGGCATTTTTATCACCACCTTTGAGATTTACCCGAGTGGATAGTGAATATATCTGGCACCTGTCCCCCCAGGAGTTCTCCGCATCGAACTGTCAGAGTTGCATCTCATATAAACACACAGGGTGCTAATTGTCTAAAAGACTCAGAGCTTATCGGCATTCCATCTCTGTGCCCATGGTTCAATACCAATGGAGAGGAGCTACAATCACTCTTAAACAGTGGACGCGATGCTGTAGTTATCTGATCTCATGCTGTGATTGGCCTATAACTGGTTTGCATTAAATTACATCAAAATAAATTGAAGGCAGCGGATTAGGAAAATGCCTTTGATCAAATGCATGATTTGATCATCTTCAGGACATTTTGCAAATGATTTTGTGTGAGGTGTCATAATCCGACTCTGTAAGCAACCATATGAATCGTATCAAGCATAACAGTGACAATAAGGTTTCTAATCATCTATTTGAGATGACTGGGAGATTTTGACTTAAAGTTTGAGAAATCTTGAACACTTAAAGGGATAGTTCACCCCAAAATAAAAATTCTGCCATTAATCACTCCTGTAAGGTCTTTGTTCATCTACAGAACACCCCATTCACTTCACTTAACTTCCGTTAAAGTTGTATATATATATATATATATATATATATATATATATATATATATATATATATATATATATATATATATATATATATATGCTTAAGTGATAAAGATTTCTGAGAAATACTAAATAAAAGGTGACTGCAAGATTATTATCCCTGTGAGGTGTCTATTGTAAAAGTTTGTTTACATTTCTCCGCCCTTGTGATAACTCTTTCATTGGAAATTATTTTTGCCCAGGTTTAAGAAGACCTCCCTTTGTTCCTGCTTCTATGAACACTAGCCCAGGCTTAAAGTTATCTGCTTGCACAAGCATGTATCTATCAGAAGCAGGGTATTTTCACCACGGAGGTTAGATCACACCATTGATGTCTAGCACTAAATATTGACCTACATACAGTACTGTGATGCATTAAAACCGCAGCTTCAAATACAGTTCACTGCGGATGACATTGTGCAGAAATCTATAGACGACCTTCAGACCAAAATGAGATTCAGCAGAGCTCTTGCACACCTTTATGAAGAAAGTGCTTATGTTAATGCTATGACACAGGCTGGGCGATGAGTATCTGCTGAATGAAGTGAAACGAAAAGGTGAATCTCTCAGTTCTGAAAGCATTAATAGCCCATTTTAGGCAGGGCTAATTTACATAAACATGAATGTTTCCGAACTCCCCCTGAACATCAGTGTCTATTAAAAGTGCTGAAACATCTATTTCATACATTGTAGTCTGTTAAGACGCAGAGAAGATGGAGCTTGCAAGCAGATTTCTCATTCATTGTTGCTACTGAAAGTAATTCGGTTGCAAATCAAAGTGTTTTGTTGTGTCAGTGCATTTATTGTAAACAGCTGATGGCCTCTGTTAGCTCACCCATACTGTGAAGGACGGGAGGAAGGAAAGGAATTGTGGGAGCTTTGAGAGCATTTTTGTTTTGTTTACTCCAGAAAAATGGGCCACTCTGGGGACATCAAATAACAACTACTTCTCAATTGAAATGTTTTCTTCCATCTCCATGCAAATTCAGACAATATTTGGTTCCTTTCAGGCATTATATAGTGCTTAATTTGCATTCAATATGTGTCGTGCGAAACATTGAGAATAATTGTAATTTGTTGCAGACAGCTGGTGTTGATCACCGGACAGTGCAGGGACAAGCGGTCGAAAAAGAATTAATCTGGCTTCCTCTGGTAAATTGGAAATGATTGAGAAACAGAATAGGATACTGCCGGGAGCGAAATATTCAAACGGTTTTTAATTTGAACCACATGCCGAGTGGTTTTGTTAATTAATGGTGAAAAAAGGTCATTCGAGAAAACTCATAATAATTGGTGAATATTACGCTAATTAAAGTTGAAGTTGAAGTCCAGGTAATTGTTTCTCTTGTGGAAGGTTGCGTAAATCATTTGCTGCATTTTCTGTCACAATAATGAGCTGCAATGTAATGTGAAGGAGTCAAGGACAGTTTTTCCTGATATTGCATTACACACATTTTAATACAACACAATGATTATACTTCATGATAAAATGTGAAAGAAGATGCCTTGATCTACCCTTTTGTTGTTTGTAGATGGGAAAATCACTAAGAAAGAAGTGATCTGGAATATTTCACAAATAAAAAAGGGCACTATTTAAAAAAATTAGGCACAATATATAATAAGCCAAATGTGTATAATAAAGAAGTGTAAAAAATAATTGCAATTATTAATTATGGTTGACAGTAACCATTGACTGTTATATGCCCAGAAAATACTGTGAAAGTTACCAACATTCTTCAGAATATTTTCTTTTGTGTTCAACGCAGGTTTGGAACACGGTGAATAAATGATGGCAGAGTTTTCTTTTTTGGGTGAACGATCCCTTTAGGTGGAACTTTTATTGAACTTGATCAAAGAAAAGCACTTATTTATTTATCATTATACTTTACAGAGACTGGACAAATGTATTGTGCAACCAGTAACTTACGAAATGAATCCCAGTCTCTACAAATCAAGCACAATGGTCTGCAATATGATGCATAAAGTTTTTCTGAAATCAATAACTCGTCAGCTGTAGTAGACAGTAATGGTTGTGACACCTACCTGTGTGATAGCCTGAAGGAGTCTGCCATAGCTGTAGACAATCACCACAAAAGGGAGAATAAGGCAGAAGATAAACAGACAGATGATGTAAGACACGTTGTTGGCTGTCCGGGCGGCCCAGTTGACGCTGCAGGTGGTGCCGGGACCCTCCGGGCCGTAGCAGCTCCATCCAAACAGTGGCGGAACAGTCCAAACCATGGAATATATCCAGGAGAAAGCAATACCCATGGCCACCTTTCTATAATTGGTAGAGTCGGCCTGCGTGGCCCCCATCATGGTGTTGTAGCGCTCGTAAGAGAGCACCGCCAGGGAGATTAGAGACACAACACCTGTACAAACAGAAAGAAAGATACACAGACAACACATAGCACTGTTATGAGTAACAGAGGTTCTGAGTTACTTACATATCATTATTACCTTTGAAGGGTTGTTTACGTTGAGTAAAAGGCTTAATCTGCAGCTTTTATTGGGTGCAATATACATCATGTTCAGTGCTGTGGGATAACCTTGCTTAACAATGAAAATAGAGAATGTTGATACATTCTGACACTGTGAATAAAGATTATTGGTTTTACAAGAAAATACTATTTGAGACTTTTCTTTCAAGATTTCATGTTTAATTAATTTTTATTTGAAAAATACCAGTAATGCAATAACCCTTGGCTTTGAGCAGTTAAATTCAGAGTATACGCAACACTGCAAACCACACTGTTTTTAAGTAGGTTCTTTCTGTTTGGCCAAGAGATAAATCAATTTTCAATTTATTATTTTTATTTTTTTTTTTTGGTATATAAATCCAAAAGATCATATTTTTGGAGAGAAAATGCAGAGAAAGTCAAAAATTCTTCCATGTCCTTGTGTTTTCAGTCTAACATTCACACTGTTTTAAAGATCAACTCAGAAAAAAAATCCTGCCATCCTAATCAGAAAAAAGCTGCTTAACAAAGACCTGACTCAAATGTTGTTCAAAGAGCCTGTAAGCTTGAGTATTTAAACTACTGTATAAGCTTGAAAAGTCTCAAGAACATTTTGAACCTTAATACGGTCATTTTTCTCTGTCTGATGTGAGTGTGTATATAAAATCTGCACTGACAATGTGTTTCCATGTCTGGGTAAAGCTGTATCTCCATGAGCCTGATGATGTATTTGCTGTACTGATGGTTTAAAGAATAAAGCCTCAAATCTTTTTTCCTTGCAAGTATCAGAATTGTCAGCACTTTATCAATATAAATATTCAAGGGAGATAATAATCTGTGATACACGTGTATAGTCCACTGCTTACAATTAGCATCATAATGGCATTACACGTTGTGAATGAGTAAAGAAGCATGTTATATCATATGCATGATGGTTCCTGATGACAGCTAATCAGGAAAGCAAGTAATGAGCCCTTTCAAAGCAATGAGAGGCAGTTGCCATCAGGCTTTCAAGTAATGGAACCAATTAAAGAGGTTTTCTCCATAAAAGCACACTTAGTTCTCCCATAGGCATAGTTTTATTGAACCAGTGATGATTCGTCCAGCTTTAATCAGCATAGGACCCTGAGCGGTCATTCAGGTTTTGACAATTACATTGCATCATTAACATTCTACATTACCAAGTAGGTCATATAGAGCTCTTAAACATTGATGTCAAAATCTATTGTCATATAATCACACAGACTTAATTGATCTTAAGGTCTGCTGGCACCAGAAAAGTGACCTGTTAATTAACTGCATAACAGCTGTTCTACTCCATGGAAACACTACACTAGGCTCTGAGAGACTGTGTTATGGGTCAAGTACAGGACAGCACACATCTTATTTCTATAAATACAGCTCTCCTTACCTCCAGGTCGAGTGTTAAACCCTAATCAGAAGAAAGAATATAATATCTCTGCCTTCCTGGTGATTTTTAACTTTTTCCCAATTATGGAGACTTATTATTCTTTTTAATTGTAAACTGTTAAAAAAAAAACAATTATGCAATAATGCAATAATTTGCAATTTCTAATTATTTAATGAATTTCCAACCCATTAAAAAGTTCACATTTTATTTTTGTCATGCATAAATACATTTCAAGTGTCTGAAAAAGCACACTGAATTTTGGTTAGTTTTTTAGAGGGTTGGACTTTTTCTGTGCACTTCTGAGCAAATTTAACACCCCTACAAAAAATTTTTTACTGTGTGATGACATTACAATACAAAGAATACCATAATTTGACGGTTACATTTCCAGAAAGACAACACTAACTAAAACTTATATAGATTATCCAGAACTAGGTGTTTAAAATGTCAACAAGACAACATTCATTTGACTGATTGCCATCTATAGGCAGGGGGAGGTAGACTATCCTGCCTTCATATTATATGTAAACATAACCTATATGTTGGATTAAGCAACTTGGATGTTTATAGCGCAAGGTGAACTACAATTTAATAATTTTTCTTTTTTTAGGTTTTAAGGTTTTTAAAAAGTTTATTAAAATACTGCAATTCCAACTTAAAAGGTAATTTGGGCAATTTATAATAACTGTCAAACGTTTACTCAAATAAACTGTAATATTCATAATAGCTTACTGCAACTTTTGGAGAGGCTAACAGACTTGATTAGTGTTAGCAGCATCTCCCTGGCGAGATTTTTATTTTTTTATTTTTCCAAAACCGACTAGAACAGCGCGCACAGGAGTATGACAGGAAGCTCCTGAATACCTTTTACCTCACAACCAATTATATCGATAATGTCTATAAACCTATAAAGATAGCACACGATAGCTGTTGTGTTAACATTTAGGCTACCCAAGAAAAAAAGATTACTAACGTTAGCCTACTAACGTCATTTCGGTTCTGAATTCAATTAAGTTAATGTCAAGTTGGTATGAGGAAATATAAAGAGACACTAGTGTCATGTTTGATATCTAGCTCTCTCTTTCGTCTTCACGCGGTTTTAAGTTACTGGTAGCTTTTTACTTTAAAAAAGGCAAAACATTTATAGACCGCGTAATAATAACGGACGTAGAGGTTCTTAAAACGCCCAAAGGGAACGTGCTGCAAGTAGGCTACATTTCTAATACATATTCATCATCTGTCTATACCCTACACACAGATGGCATCGTAGCACTTTAACGATTTAAAAATAATGTTGTACAATGTAGCTAAGCCTGCGAGGTGCGATTCAAAAGTACCAACCTGTACAGGTGCATCCGAAGACTACAGTAATTGTTCATCAACATCGCTTGTAACATACGGACTCACCCAGGAATGTATTGATGAAGCCGTACCACACGCATCCCGCGCGACCGATGAGCCACCGTCCCTGCGTACTGGCGGCGAAGCTGAACGGAGTGCCGAGGACGCACACCAGCAGATCACTCACTGAGATGCTCAGCAGAAGACAGTTCATGGGCGAGCGAAGCACCTTGTAGCGACAGAACAGGATGAGAACGAGCGTGTTGTTGAGAAACCCAAAAGTTCCGATGAATCCAAGGCACACCGCGACGACCAAGTGTCCAGTCGGACTCAGACTGTGTTCTGAGTGACTCTCATCCAAGTGCGCTCTGGTCCCATCACCTCCTCCAGCGCACCACGCGCAACTCAGACTCACGTTGGACTCAATCATTACACCATTAATTATGGCTTATGTGAAGTATTTAATCAGTTTTGTTTTGAAACGAGAGTCTGTGCTTTGTAAAGTCAGTGTAATCCATCAAGTCTGTAGAGTTTTCTAACCCATTATTTCAGTGGGACTAGAGTTCACCAAACGCTAAACGCAGAAGCACATGATTGCCTCATATAGCTTTCTCTAGATAGTTTCAAGATGTGGTCAAGCCAATTATGCCCCTCCTCGGGATGAATGGGAGTTTTTATTACCCCCCGCCTAGCTGACGTCTACGTCTCAAGCCACCGATCTTAATATTCCAACAGCACTCTTTGCTAGTTCGTTTTACACCCTTACAATGATTCCTTGCTAATTCGTCAAAATGTAGATATGCCAATTAAGGGTTAATTCTATTAGTAGGTCTATGCTGGAATCTACACAGTAAAAAGTACAAATGTGGAAATAAGTAGGTATTTGTACTTGATGTATAACCTTAAAAGTGCTCAGTGAAGTCATACTAATATTTATAGTTTGAATAAAAACAGCCACATGTGTATTTTTCTGGTTACCTGAAAGATTCTTTATACCATGGAATGGAATAAAAAAGAAAAGTAAAAAAATACTTCTAATTAGCAGGAGAGCTTCATCAGTCATCTCAAAAATAAAATGTATATTTAATTACATACAGGCAATATATTTGACTTCAAATAATCTGTTTTGTCTTTGCTGAACATTTGAGACCAAAAATCAAAAAGAGAGAGATTTGGCCAATGAGGGTTAAAGAAAATGTATTTTGTGGTCTTACTTTCCAAAAAATAAAACAAAGTTTTGTCCTCATTTAACATATAAAGAGTTCATGAAAACACACTGATGAGTGATTTCTGATTCTTCGTCTGCTTTGATCAATCATTTCCTTTGGAAGCATATTACCTCTTCACATGAATTCTTTTTGACAGGTGAGGGGTCAGGAAAGCAATTTTCTCCACTATTTATCCACAATTTTCCACAAGGGTTGTGATTGCTCCACAATCAATTCTATTGATGTGGGATTTCATTGTGTCTTGTAGTTATGAGGGCCAAATTTATCAGGGATGTTTTCAAGAAAAGTTGAAGAACTTATGGACTGTGCTTCACAAAAGGGGTATGCTCTCTGGATCCTGCTTTAATTACTGATGTCTAATGCATCATCAACCCCTTTGAAGCTCTGAACTGAATCCTAAAAGATAAAGTCAGGTTCCTTGCCAATGTAAAATTCCAGATCTCTAGCTCCACTGGTGGAAGATAAAAAAAAAATGTTTGATTAAAGGGGTCATATTACATTACTAAAAATAACATTATTTTTTGTGTAATGCAATGTGTTTATGCAGTTTAAGGTAAAAAAGAAGAAAAAAAACTGCATTATTTTCCATATAATGCACATTATTGTTGCTCCTCTATGCCCCGCCTTTCTGAAACACATACATTTTTACAAAGCTCATTGTTCTTAAAAAAGCGAGGTAAACGCTGATTGAACAGCTATCCAGTGCATTGTGATTGGCCGAATTCCTCATGCGTGTGACAGAAATTTTACGCCTGTGGTGCCATCTCCCAGCAGGATGAGACAAAACCAATAAAATATTACAAACAAGGCATTTGTTGCATCCAATCGGGACATAATTACGGATTATAATGACTTATACTGTCTTTTTACGTGTTGCGTATCAAATTCTTTAAATATAAAAAAACGTACTTCCAGACCGAGTCAGAAGCGCCAGACTGTCCTTGCAAAGTCGTAACTGCCCCACTTTATAGAAACAGCCTTTGAGCACAGAAGCATTGTAGGCTGCTGGTTCAACAGTCCTCATCTTCCATAAAATGCGCTGCACACATCTGTACATTTGGGTTGAACTGTTCTGGAACGGTGTTTTAAATACACCTTATCCACTGATTTCTAGTTGTGTCCTCTTTTGATAGGCCAAACAAAGCAGTTTCACTTTCACAAAGAAACAGCCCCTCCACAACATGGCAGTGGCAGCAACAGCGAGAATAAAAGTTATGCTTTCTTTCTTTGTGTGAACATTTGGGTGATGTTATGGTAAACTTCCCACATCGTGACATAGATGAGGGGGCATGTTAGAATAAGACTTTTTTACTTTTATAAAGAATCTCTCTTTCAATTTGAGACTTCAGTCTTTGCAACTTCTAAGCTTGTAACACTCCAAAGAGAAAGGGAAAAACTGAAAAATCGCAATATATGACCACTTTAAGAGAAATGTTCAGGGCTCAAAACAGCCCATGAAGCTGCACAGAGGGGGTGTCGCCTTTTCCCTGCTTTTCTTTTTATAGTTTCCTAAGGGACAGATTTCTTGTGGTGCGCAGCATTTCATAGTGCTGATCAGCAAAATTTTGATTTTCATTAAGTCTATGACTCCTCATATTAACTACTTCCAACTGTCTAAAATTAGCATTGGTTTAACTTTTATCCCAACCTGGAATCATATTGTACAGTTTGTTTAAAGTAGTTATGGGTCATTCAAAAGATCTTCCACAATGATTATGATTTCCACAAAAAAAAAGCAACACATCTGTTTTCAACATTGGTAAATGTTACTCGATCACCAAGTCAGGATAGTACAATGATTTCTGAAGAATCATGTGCCACTGAAGACTGGAGTGATGGTGCTAAAAAATGAATTACATTTTAAAACATATCAAAACAGAAAACATAAGAGATGCAAAAACATAAAAAAAAAAACCCAAAAAACTTAGCATACAATTTTTTGAAAGGTTGTGAAAAGGTATTAAAATTCATTTTCAAAAAACATTTCAGCATTACCACTAAATATCCAAGTCTGATCTAACATACAACTGATCATAAGCAGAAAGTGAGTTTGACTGAACCAATGACACAGTAGGCATGAAAACCAGGTGAAGTACTCATTGATTATATGCATATTTTTAATCTTTTGTTCATAACCATCATCTCTGCAAAGAAACCTCCTAGACAAAACATTTTTTTTCATAATGTTGGGACAGCAACACCATTACAAAAGAAATCCATCCCTCCAGTGTGCTTTCAGCTGGGTGGCTGCAGATTATTGAATTTGCTCGGTGTGCGGTGCGCTGCTCAAGGTGATAATTATAAAGTCTGATTAGTTCATATGGGTGGACATGAGTGAGGTGAAGAGGCCTCAGTATAGAGTGGGATTTGGTTTATGTGTTGTTCAGCTTCTTCTCTTACACATTAACCACACGCATGAACATACATTCATTCAAACACAAATCACATCCACACGAGCTTCACAGATTCCATCAGATTGTATACACCATCACACTGTAGGTGTTCTAGGTTTTCTTGCAGAAATTCAGAGCCTGAAAATGAGAGTGATACAAGTTTGAGACAACAATAAAACACTATCCAAACACCTACAGATGGGGACTGAACTAAAAAAACTGAAATTTCTCCATAAGGTCTCAGCACTGCTAGAAGTGCACAACATATTTCTACCATTGGTTATTTCACCAATATAACATACTTAATTTACTTGAAAAAACAACAACAAACATGATTCACTTCAAACATCCTATTCATCAAATCTTAAACAAGTATCATGATTTCCACAAAACTCTTCTAAGAAATATCTCAGCTAAGAAATATTTCTTGACCCCCAAATCAGTATAGTAGAATACTTTCAGAAGGATCATGTGACAGTTAAATGTAATCTAAAATGTAATCTATAACCTACAATTGAATATCTAGGTTTCATACAACAATTTAAATGTTTTCCATTGCTTTCAAAGTGGATCCCGGCTGGTACAGCTTGTCCACAACCTTGAGAAGATCAAGAATTTTGCTTCCAAAGCCTAAGTCAATGACAAGCCTAAACCCCATCTTTCTAAACTATGTTTCAGTATGCCAATCATCCCATGGGTCTTTGCAACAAACCAACAAGCCACAGCTCTCTTTTTAAAGTGTACCGTATGTGTGAATAGTGACTGTCGCAACAGATTTCCATCAACGTTGCCTTATGCCTCAAGATGGTCTCTTCAAATAGTCCCACAGTGAATCGTGACAGGGTTACAAAATACACTAAAATGTCCCTTTGCATGCACAGGCTCCGAATAACAGGGCAGAAAAAAAGCTGCATTATTCTGGAAAGCAGGATACCTTACAGCACGGCCATGAGAAAGGAGAAAAAGAGAAGACAGAAACCATCCGAAGAGATTACCCATAAGAAATCCAACAGGAGTAGATGGGATTTAGTTAGGTTAGGGTTTCAACTAGATAATTCACCAAAACCAACAATGTTGACGATGATAACACCAAAGGCTTATCCATGATTGCACCAAAGCCCAAAGCAATAAAGTTTAGTGAAGTCAGAGAACACTTGAACAATGCTTCAATGAACAGTCAATTAATCAGTTGACAGTTCAACAGTTCAATTAACATTGAAGCTTTACTCCACAAGCTATAACTGTCATGCTCAGACCAAATCTCTGTTCACAACTGAAAATCTGATGAGGACAAACAAAGACATAATTTTGGGATTTTCAACATGAAATCAAAATGGTTAGAGTGTGTGACTCCTAACCCTAGGGTTGTGGGTTCGAATCTCGGGCCGACAATACCATGACTTAGGTGCCCTTGAGCAACACATCGAACCCCCAACTGCTCCCTAGGCGCCGCAGCATAAATGGCTGCCCACTGCTCTGGGTGTATGTTCACAGTGTGTGTGTGTGTGTTCACTGCCTGTGTGGCACTTGGATGGGTTAAATGCAGAGCACGAATTCTGAGTATGGGTCACCATACTTAGCTGAATATTACGTCACATTCACATCACCAAACTCCTCCCCCCAAACCACATCATACAAATACCACTCACATGCCCATCAGTTCACAACTAATACATTTTAATAAAATTATTGATTATATTCTTTGAGCATTCATGAATGCCATGATAAAAATTTTTACAACGTTACAAAAAGTGCTGTTCTTGTAAACTATTAATCATAAAATATATCATGGTTTCCACAAAATACAAAGCACAACTATTTCCAACATTAATAATAAGACATTTAGCACCAGCATATGAGAATGATTTCTGAAGGATCATGTGACACTGAAGACTAAAGTAATGGTGAATATATGAAAATGAGTAACAACAGCACTTCAAATGTCAACAAACTAAAAGTCAACAAATGTCATATTGCTTGTCATGGTTCTGCAGTGAGATTTTTCCTCTCAGTTCTGAAATTTTCCACGGACCTCTTTGCTATTTGAGACAGAGCCCAAGAGAAATGCTGAATAAGAGAAGCGAAACTAACCGTTTATGTCAAATAAGAACAGAGGGACATGTTCCCTCCTTACACTGCATGATTTTCACCAAAACATCTCAATTTCTCATCACGCCGGGAGTGTTCTGTCTAACATGATATGAAATCCATCCAGGGTGCTATCAGCTGGGAGCCTGCTGTATATTGAGTTTCCTCAGAGTGGGGTGTGCTGGCCAAGGTCATAATAATGAGGTCTGATTAGATCATATGGGTGGACATGAGTGAGGTGAGGAGAAATTTGTCTTATATAGTCTTGATTAGCTTCTTCAAACTCTCATTACACCAAAAACATCCACGGACAACATGTAAGCATCATGCCAGCTTTGTATTCACCATCACACATAAACAAACTTCCATCGATTAAAGAAATGGAAGGTAAAGTGTTACAGCTGATGTAAAACCACTGTTCAGCCAGACATCCAATCATCTATAGACGGCGACTTGACATAAACAAGAAAATAAGCTAATTTAATTAGAAAAAACTAAAATATTTAAAACACTCATAACTGGAAACATATAGACATAGAGGAAAAAAAAAGAGGTTCAATACGTGATATTCAGGAGGCCAAGAACCTAGGCACCTCAGATAAGGTCCTAGTACACATTGATGCTAAATATGGTTGCCACTCCTATTCGAAGTCTGAGTCAATACTGCCAGAGTTCACAATATAATTCACTTCTGAAATCAGAATAAATCAGAAATGTGAGGTCATGAAAACAAATAATATAAAAAAAGTGCTGTCAAACAATTATTCACATTCAAATTACGTTTTTGTTTGCATAATGTGTGTTCTATGATAATTTGTTATGTATAAATAACACATACAGTATATTTACATCTATATATTCATATAATTTTTATTGTGAATTAAAATATTTAATATATAAACTTTTTCCAAAATATATACTGTACATGCATGTGTTATATATAAATAATAAATAAACCCAACACATATTATGTAAACAAAAATGATTATTTTGGAGGCGATTAATTGTTTGACAGCAATAAAAAAAAAACACACCTTTCCATAGTGACAGCAAATTCAGTTGACTGAACAACAGAGGACAAACTTCACTTTCCATAGGCCCCAGATCTAATGCCATGGTATAGATAACAACATACTTATCTCTTCCATCCAGACACAGGAAATCACTTTCAGGCCCAAACCTACAGCACAGCGTAGGGAGTCGTCTGCTCCCACTCTCCCTGGTTCCCCTTGGGAACGGGTGGAGATATGATTAGGGGAATAACAGTAAAGAGGAGCTTGAGAGGTCAAAAGGATGCCATTTCCACCATTAATCATGTTCTTCTGAGCTATGTTAGCTATGCTGGCGGTGCCACTCTTCTCCAAAGCCACTGGGAACCAATCACAGAACCGCACCACAGCGGATTCATTCACATTAATTTCTCTTCATAAAGTGTAGCAGGCATTTGTCCAGAAATGTACATGTAATGTATGCATGGTAATATACAGGTGCTGGTCTATAATTAGAATAATCATCAAAAAGTTGATTTATTTGACAAATTTCATTTTAAAAAGTGAACTTTTATATTATATTCATTCATTACACACAGACTGATATATTTCAAATGTTTATTTATTTTAATTTTGATGATTATAACTGACAACTAAGGAGAAAAATAGAATATTAGTTAAGACCAATGAAAGAAAGGATTTTTTGAAATCTTGGCCAACTGAAAAAGTATGAACATGAAAACTATGAGCATGTTTTCAGCACTCAATACTTAGTTGGGGCTCCATTTGCCTGAATAACTGCAGCAATGCGGCATGGTATGGAGTCGGTCAGTCCAATTAAGAACAAGGAAACTATGGTCCTTAAACAAGGTACTTTTAACTTTGGCACTGTGTGCAGGTGCCAAGTCCTGTTGGAAAATGAAATCTGCATCTCCAGCAACAGGAAGCATGAAGTGCTCTAAAACTTCCTGGTATATGGTTGCATTGACTTTGGACCTCAGAAAACACAGTGGACTAACACCAGCAGATGACATGGCACCCCAAACCATCACTGACTTTACTCTGGACCTTTACTCAAAGACTTTGGGACCCTGATTTCCAAAGGAAATGCAAAATTTAATTTCATCAGAGAACATAACTGTGGACCACTCAGCAGCAGTCCAGTCCTTTTTGAAGCGAGATGCTTCTGACGCTGTCTGTTGTTTAAGAGTGGCTTGACACAAGGAATGCAACAACTGAAAAGCATGTCTTGAATACATCTGTGCGTAGTGGTTCTTGAAGCACTGACTCCAGCTGCAGTCCACTCTTTGTGAATCTCCCCCACATTTTTGAATGGGTTTTGTTTCACTATCCTCTCCAGGGTGCGGTCATCCCTATTGCTTGTAAACTTATTTTCTACCTCATCTTTTCCTTCCCTTCACCTCTCTATCAATGTGCTCGGACCCAGAGCTCAGTGAACAGCGAGCCTCTTTTGCAGTGATCTTTTGTGTCTTGCCCTCCTTGTGCAAGGTGTCAATGGTCATCTTTTGGACAACTGTCAAATCAGCAGCCTTCCCCATGATTGTGTAGCCTACAGAACTAGACTGGGAGACCATTTAAATGCCTATGTAGGTGTTCTGAGTTAATTAGCTGATTGGAGTGTGGCACCAGATGTCTTCAATATTGAACCTTTTCGCAATATTCACATTTTCTGAGATACTGAATTTGGGATTTTCCTTAGTTGTCAGTTATAAATCATCAAAATTAAAAGAAATAAACAGCTAAAATCACATATTAGAAAAGTATGCAGTGCTGAATATATAGCACTATATATAAGGCAATGAGAAAATATATATTAAGATATATTAATGCATAAATCATGGTACTCTGGTGAATGGTGGCGGACTGACCTGGAAGACAATAAATCATTGAATAAAGTCTTTATTTCAGTTTTCTTTGACAACAAAAAGAATTATCGTAGCTTCATAAAAGTACAGTTGAACTACTGATGTCACACGGACTATTTTAACAAGGTCCGTACTACTTTTCTATGCTTTGAACCTGTCAGTTGCATTGCTGTCTATTCACGGTCAG
Organism: Carassius auratus; assembly: GCF_003368295.1. Lineage (NCBI taxonomy): Eukaryota > Metazoa > Chordata > Actinopteri > Cypriniformes > Cyprinidae > Carassius > Carassius auratus. The sequence goes on from NW_020529050.1 coordinate 37,997, forward strand.
AAATCTCAGATTTAATAAAAAATATCTTAATTTGTTTACCTGAAGAAGAACGAAGGTCTTATGGTTCTGAAATGACACGAGGGTGAGTTGGGAGTAAATGACAGAATTAAGGTTTGAGGGGGAAAAAAAGCTTCTCTATACCAGGTGCGGCTCATACAACAAACTCTCTTTAGATGTTCCGACAATCATTTCTGACAATTCACAAGCCATTGAAAAGACATGATGAAAGACAGAACTAGCCCTTGACATTAACATGTGCTGCCATGGAAACTTTAACTTGAACAACCGAGCAGTCGGCAGACATTCTGCCATACATAAACACTTCTCTGTTCTCTACAGTGTGTTCAGCATGTCTACAACAAAAATGTGTGCTCAAAAAGAAAGGCAATGGCAATTTAAAGGAAATTCCAGATTCAGTTAAATTCAAAGATTCAAAATTATTTTTCTGTGATCAACATTATGCCAAAAATGCTTGAGCTAAAGCTGGCATAACCATTATTTCTGTAAATATGGTTAAACTGGATTAAATTTTTTTTCTTCATATTTTAAGTTTAAAAAGCATTAAAGTTAGCATACCAACAAATGTCTAAAAGGTCCATTTATTGCACCTTGAAAGCCATTGAGATATCTGCATGAATTCGGTTTATTTGATATCAAGGTATTGCATAGTGGCCCATTCTGCCATTCTGATGTATGACGACATTAATATGACACTGAATATGTTATGTCTAGTGATACTGCTACATATCTGGCAAGACAGATGGTGTATGTGAGTGTGTGTGAACGTGGAAGGATATGTGCCCTGAGACTATCTCAAATACATCAGGCACGGAATCTCTGCTCACGTACACATACTTGTCATTGACATTTAGCAGACATTTTTATTCAAAGTGACTGATATATTTTTGTTCCCATCTCTGCAGACAAAATTAAACAATATACTGGAAAGACTTTCCAATAATGACAGTCCCAGCCTTGAAGGAAATTCAATAATGATCAAAAGTGATAGCGCTGAGCTATCCTTCACATATAAGGTTCAATAGACACAGAGAAGCTACATTTAAAAGCATTAAAGTCTCCTTTGGGGAAAATGGTTATACATTATTAAACTTCTTACTAATTTTCTTTGGGCCTGAACCTCCTAGGAATAATTCTGAAAATTTAGTTCATTTAAAGAAAAGTGTTAAAATGTTGCACGTCAGTTTTTCAGTAATAAAGACTAAAAGTATCTCAACAGGCTTTTTCCTTTTAATTAGGTTTCATGATTTAAGTCATCAGTTTGAGTGTGCTGTATTCCAACAGATTAATTTAACTAGATTCCTGCCTTTCAAATTTTGAACTAACTAAAGAGAAATCAGCTTCGCTGTCAGCTAATGATTGTTCATTCCACACAGCTATCTGCAAATTAATGCAACACTCACTTTTTAAAGGACATCGGAGTCTGCTTCCTAGTCAAGAAGAACAAACTACCGTTCTGCTAGAGCACCTTGCCTTCTTTTCCAAAGCCATTCATCACATTGTCAATTACTGCAGGAGAAAAGAGAAAGTGCATACATAAATCACCATTATGAGTAGGGTCGGGAAAGAGGCGGGCAAGGTGAGGTGACACAGACTCACAAAAGTATGAGTCACAAAACACATAAGTTTGATATACTTCAAATTCCTCTCTTGCGACTGATAATGTGGTGAAAATCGTTCCCAGTCTGACGAATTGAACTTAAAGGGATAGCTCACCAAAAAAACGAAAGAATTCAGTAAAAATATATAGCGATCACAGACTGTCAAGCTTCCTTTTCAAAATATCTTCATTATTTTGGTTTATACAAACAAATTTGATTTCTGAGTGTGCTACCCCTTTAAGAATCTGATATTCAGATACATTGCACATAATTTTACAGCTCAAATTTAAGTGACAAAAAATCCATAGGTAGAATGTGCCGTTCATCATTTCTACTTGATGGGGCATTAAGAGCTTTTGACAAGTTGCTCTCATGTGCAGCTGAGCAGCGTGAAACTGGAGCAGGGCGTATGGTAATACGGTAAAATCAACAACATAGCATTTAGCCTAGGCCGGGTCAATGTAAGTCACTGTACCATGAATCATTAATTCACCCTGAGCCTGGAGTCTCCCCGCAAAAAAACCCCACCCTTACCGCAAATTCCCTGTACACTTGCTTAGTCACCTACTCAAGAACTGTAATGACTAATAATGACTAAGTAGGGAGACAAAGAACAAGGTGGATGTACTGTTTTCAGTCTGTCTTCAAAGGTAATACAGAAACTGGAGGTCAGAAAGAGATGGGGGTGCTCAGCAGCCATTATTCATGTTTAAAGAAGTCCCTCTGTGCTTTTTTAATGACCATCTCAGTCGCTGATGTGCAACTTTGTTTAGTGATGCATCTGTGTCCATTTCCACAGCCCATTACAGGCATCTGTCTTCATTAAACACCGGGATGCTAAGAATACCCATAGAGAGACAACAAGAGGAGACTTTCTGTTGACTTCTATTGTTTTAGATGGAGCTGATCATATTTTTTTGTCCATTATCACTTATAGAAACCTTTCTGCATTTTATATTTTCATTAAGATATTCGTTGTGCTTATTAAACACCGCATGACCAGAAACCTCAAATTTTGGTCATTCAGAACTGAATTTTGTCATTTAGAACTAAACAAATTAAACTCAAATGGACACAGAATTACAATTCATATTTGGATGGTATGAAGAAAAATTAATGAACTAAAATTCAAAGAAAATTTTAAGACGAAGATAGATGAATATAGACAGACAGAAATAAAATGAACAGTGTTAGAAAGACAGCAAGAGAAGCAAGGAAGACAAAGACAGCAAGAAAGCAAGCAAGAAAAAAAAAGCGCATAGACAGACAAAATGGACAGAATGCTAGAAAGACAGAAAGAAAAGCAGCAAGAAAAATCAAGCAAGCAAACAAGAAATTTTATATTAAGCTAATGACATTTTCATCACCTAAATTTATAGAATTTCAACAGAACGTTAAGACATTATTTTGCATGTTCATAAATTAGTTTTTCTGGCTAGTCTGTAACAGGTAAAACACAAAGAGGTCTAAGAAAAATGTATCTTATATGGCGATGTTTTATTAATCTTAAAAAAGAACACTGAAAATACATGCATCAGGACAACATAAAGCCATTTTCACACTGGTGATGCACAGAATCACACCTCGAGAAACAGATCCTAATTATTATGACATAAATTTTGAAAAAGCCCAGTGGACGTGAATGAGCAGAGGTGAAAAAAAGTACTTAAAATTTCACATCACATAGCACAGAATGAAGAAAACAAACACGTTCAACCAAAAGTCAACGCTCTGGCCAAAGGCTTCTGCTTAATGAGAGGTGAAACAGGAGAAGACGATGACTAAGTGAGAGAGGCAGACTGAATGACAAACATGCATTACGTCACACATTTTAGAGATAATCAGAAACTTTGATGGGTGCATTTGTATCTGTTTGTCATCAAGGTGTAAATTAATTTGCTGTCGGCTTTTCATCAAGGTGGGAGGGGAGCAGAGAAGCAGTAAGAAAGAGGGGCGCGTGTTTGGTGACCCACAGTTATCTGTTGCTATGAAAATGACAGTTTGGGAATTGATAGGTGTAAAGCTGTTTGAACTACAGCCATGGTCTTATCTTAAGACGAGCCACCTGCACCCTCACATTTGTGTCCCTCCCCCCAAATGTTAATATCTGAAGTCTGACCGTCAGACATTAAAGTGCAAAGAAAATGTCACTCAATGCTCTCTGTCTACCCCTCAGGCCTTTCACAATACAAACAGAAAAAAATAGCTTTTTTCTTGCTTCACAAGAAATGTTACATCATAAATCCATAAAATGGCTAGACTGCATGACTCATGCCGTTTATTAGTACACAACATATTAGGATTCCACAACTTTTACATTTTGGTGATCTGATCTTTTAAAAAAGATAAAAATACATTCCCCTATTCCAGTTTCCAGATAAAATACTTTCCTATATTCCAGAGAAGTAAATTGTTCGACTTCACCGAAAAGTGTTGCCAGTCTCTACACTGGCACTATCAAAACTTTGTCCTGTTTGTTTAAACATTCTGACCAGCCTAAGATAGCAACAGGCTCAACCAGTGGAGTTATTTTGGGGCGGGGCTCTCTGTCTGGCTAACCAATGGCAAGAGTGTTATTAAAAAAGCAATTCTGTTAAGTAAGAATAAAGTTTCGCCTTCAGGAGGGATTCAATAAAATTAGCTATTTAGCCTGTCGAGGTACAAAGAACATAGTGATCGATGCAGTAGATAGATAGATAGATAGATAGATAGATGGATACAAATGAACAATGTTAGAAAGAGCAGCAAGAAAGAAAAAAATTATACTAAGCTAATCACATTTTAAATCCCCTAAAATCCCCCCAATTTTTGTATGTTTAGAAACCATTTTAACCATTTAGATTTATCAGCAAGTAAACGCAACTGTTCTGATGAGCTTTTGAAACTTCAAGCCTAGTGGATAAATGGTTTTTGTGGTGCCATTAGCGCAGTCTCATTCAGCTTTTGGTGCGAAAACATAACACACATATATCCAACTCTTGTTATTTTTTTTATGTAGAGGGAAATTATGTTGCAATGATTAGCATTATCGCTAAGCCCTACTTGTAGCCCTTGGGTTTAACACCTTTAAATGAACCTTTCTGGTGCTCAGGGAAGAGTGTGATGGGACTAACGCTATCTCACGACCAAATCATACGTATTTTACGAGGTGGCTAATTCATATGAATTTGTATGACCTCACTCGTACGAATTTATATGATTTGTCTAAACCCCTGTGTTGGTTAGGTTTAGGTGCGGGTTTAGGTATAGGTCATTCGTACAAAATTCATACAAATTGTGCAACTCGTAAAATACATACTATTTGGCAAAAATCGTATGAATTCGTAAGAATTAGCCCCCTCATAAAATTTGTATGAATTGCCATGGGATCAGGTTTGATGGGACCAATATACTCAAGTCTGACAGCGAGTCACAGAAATTTTAGGTCTCTGACACAGCTTTTAAAGCTCCAGTAAAGACAAGACAATAAAGCTGGGAATATGTCCTCTTCCCTTCCCTGTATGGACAAACAACCACTGCAGACAGCACTTTCAGATCTCTTGGTAATAATGAACACACACCCTTTAGTTTATCCAACTTTATCATCTTGCTCCCGAGATTTAGAGGATGATGAAATATAAAAGGTTTGAAGAATCACCAGCTGCCTTGATATACCAGGGCAACTCATCGGATATTACACGAATGCAGTGGGTATTTTTCGATAAGAGTTTAAAGAAACATCTTGGGACTCCTATAGTGTTTCAATCCTGATTTGAATTTTTTTCAGTAATATGATTCAGGGCCATTTCAATATATTCAGCCTTTATTTGCCACAGGGTTTTAATAAACAAGGGAATTATTGAAATAATTGTTATTGAAAGGTTTGCTCGAATGCCTTCTAGAATATTCTAGATCAGTGGTTCTCAATTGTTTTTGCTTCAGGGCTTTACTTTGGACGTCAAGTGTTGCCCCATCACAAAAAAATTAAATTTGTCATGCAAACGCAAATAAAAACGTCCTGAAAATCTTAATAGTTTCAACCCATGCCAATTAGAATCAATAGAAAAAAACATTTTGGGAGTACTTGGAATTCGTAATACTATTGAATATTTTGCCAAATTAGCAGTTAAGGTGTATGAATTAGCACAATCACATTTATGTTTTCACACAATTTATCCACTGACGATTGGGTTTAGGGGTGGGGTTAGGGGAGGAGCTTCCTGCTTTTTCTTACAAAAAAAGCAAACTCAGAAGGCACACAACATCATAAGACATTGATATTTTGTTAAACATCGGGTGACCTTTAATGTAAATGTTAATTTGATAATAATAGCGATGTCAGATGATGTTGATATTTGTTGTTTTTAGGTTGTGTACCCTAAATCCAACATTAAGTCAACATCAAATTGGTGTCAAATACTGACGTCAGCCGAAATTCATTCTCAATCAAAATGAACCGTCTGTCCGATGTCAACCCAACATAGATGTCCTGTGCCTGTTGGGAATCAACCAATCAAGTCATCCAAATTCATATAAAACGGTCACCTCATTAAATTAGACATTTAGCAGAGAATGATAAGATCACCAAACTATGAAGTCAGGAGTGTATTCGCATTCCAAAGTACATATGCTTTTACCAAATTGCTCACCTCAACCAAACACACGTTCACACCAACACCTCCAGGACTGCAAAGTCAGCGGCACGTTGAATTAAGAAACTCTGGTGAATTACTGGCACCTGCAAAAAAAGTCACAAGGCTAGCTGAGCCTCGTTATCACTCTCACATACTCTCTTCTCTCTTTTTCTTGGCCTTATCATGATACGCAAACTATATATCAAAAAGAAAGGAGTGGAAAGCATAAAGAGATTAAAGTTATATTAAGTTGCTTTGGTTTGCAAAGAGTACATAATAAAAGTATACTAGTTTAACCAGTCCAGTTTGAATCAAACTTGTACTCACAGCTGTATCATCTAAATATGGATTCAATTAATCAATCAGCCTCCAAAACAGCAGTCTAGGGTGTTAAGGCCCCTCCAATCAATTACTGATTAAGCTGAGAGCCAGCCCACCTTAGTATTGATTTAGAAGACCAACAAATAAGTGTAATTTAATTATTTAGGGCCTGCAGTGAAATAATCCATAAATTACATCACTAATCATGACTTTACGTTAACAAGATATAGATTTAACTGATGTAGGAACATGTCTTACCATCTTAACAATAATAATAATAATAATAATAATAATAATAATAATTTCTATATAGTCGAAATTGTATAATTTATAATAACGACACTTTACATTTTAATTTGAACTACATATACAAAACAGTTTATTTTAAAAGGAGAACATATCGATTTGAATTAGTTTACATAGGCTTTTGGGAAAACAAATCTATAGAAGACAAATTTGTAGACTTCTGGGAAAATAAATCTGTAGAAAATGATTTATTGGCTACTTTACTTCCCTAACCACACCAATTTAAACACAAGGGAGACATTTCCACTGAGTACAATAAAATTAACAACCGAATATTAACTCTGACAAGGGGTAGTCTAAACATCGTCTAAATTAAAGACATTCATAAAGTTCTGGTGGGTTAGATGGGTCGTTGCTGTTGGGATTTATTTTGTTATAACTTATAATAACTGGCTAAATTACATTATCCCACTTATTAAACAGCTTCCTGATTTAAAAAAAGATGCATATGAAAAACTATTTGACTTTAGTTTTCTAACTGTAGAGCAATACAAAGCTTTAGAAAAATAAACCTGATAGCAACCAACCTAACACAAAATGAACTGCAGAAAACATAAATTTGTGTCAAAATCTAAAACCAGTTACTTACTTCTCTGTTTAAAAATTTCTCACTTTCACCTTGTTGAACCTCTTACCTGTTCATTGTCAGTCGACCCAATTTCGACCCCCTGTAATAATTCGGCTCGGGGTCAAAATTGGGCAAAACACATGAATTATTGGGGATTATTCTGAATTAATCCGCCTTAATGCAAGATGAAAATAATATTCACAACATGGAGTTGTGGTTTTCTGTTAAACGTTTTAACATATTAAACATATATAAATAAATATCTATCTATCAAAACTATATTTGGTAAATCATATTTATTAGATAAAAAAGGCTTGACATAATTATTTATGACATAAAAAAATATTTTCTCCAATGTGTACCCGAAATGGGCTTCCACAGACAATTTAAATAGCTGCTATTAGTGTAATCGAAAACGAATTAATTAGAGTCTGGAAATACTAAATATGATAAGAGTAACTTTCAATGCAAAGCTGTCATTCTTTGGCATTACACTGACATCTAATGGTGGATTTGAGAAATAATGGTGATATCATTTTGATGCCTTATAAACTAACATCCAGGCTCAGTGGGCCATACATCCACGTTAATCGAGTCCGGTTTGATTTAATTAGGATCTTATGTTCAGCATTTGATGTTAAATAGCAGCCAAAATTGTTTAAAATCAAGTGAAAGACTGAAATAATGAAACCCCAAACACAACAGTTTTAAATATTTACTTTATACAAAAATACAGATAGATAATTATACAACAAACATGTATAAAGCTTTTACAGTAAGCCCAACATTCTGCCATTCACTTCAGAAAATGTGGGATGCAACCTACATGAGGTGAGCACTGACACAGGCTATAATCCAAAAACTGAATTGCAACAGCAATTGCGTAGACACGAATACAAAACCAGTGCAGGTAAAATATAACTACAACACTGAGCATCTGGACAAGAGGCAGATGAAAATTACAGAGCAGAGAGCAGAAGCCTCAATTTGCTTAGCCAGACGTCTGTATGTGATTGATTTAAAGTGTTTGACATACGGTTGACATGTTCTGACAGAAGAAAAATGCACAAAAAGAAATGTTATTCAGTTCCATTCATGTAACAGATAAGGTTATTTCAATAACACAAACTTCCCATCTTCACACAGAGACTAAGTGACGTTTCTGTGATTTATGAACCTGAGCAAAATCGCAAAATGCATAATGGAGAACAAAATTACTTAAAAGTAAGCTAAATCAACAACTGAGGACAAATGACATTTTGTCTTAAGTGTTCTTGTGATCAAAAAGAAAATAAAGACCAACAACTAACAAAGAAATTAATAATATATTACAGTAGGTGCATTTATAGGTGTATTGTCTGCAGTCATCATGTCACATGAAAATGGGTTTATTCTAACATATAAAACTTTGACATATCTCGTCCTCACTCCAACTTATTTTGGCCAAGAACCAGCCACATAGATGGGAAGAGATCATTCTGAGACCATCTAAAATTACTTAAAAATATAACCAACTGTGGGGGATCTGTGGCTGTGACATCCAAGGCTCTCTGGCTAATTATAACATCATTGAACAGAATAAAATGAATGAAATAGTAAAGGCTTAAATAAGCAACAAGAAGGCCTGTGATCTGCATGCAACATCATGAATGAGAGTTAACAGATGTATGAGCATTATTAATAAACAGGGGCAGAAAGGTGCAGTCACATTAGGAAAGTTCCTGTGAATTTCACGCAGAAAGTCACTTTGACACCAACCAAGCAGCTTTCTAAGGTGTTTTCTTATGGAAAATTCCTGGTCATGTGGAATGCCTTTGAAATTACAGATTTAGCCCATGAAAATCTATCGAACAACTGTAAATGTGACCACACCTTAATGGTCAATACATCCATTCAAAAGGTTATTGTGTCTCTATAGTATACCCTGCAACGTCTTTACATAAAATCAATGACATAGTGACCATTACAACTCAATAATATTCATTAGCTGTGCTTACAAGATTCACATTGTGTCTCCAATTTTCAGATTATCACCTATGCCCCTGAATAAAATATTCTGAATAAATAAACTACAAACATTGTACAGGCTGAAAGTCACATATGATGCAGTGAAAAGCAAACTTTTTAGCAAATATATAAAACACAATCTAATGTACATGGTTCAAATGTTCACATTGCACTGTTGTACTTCAAGTAAGTGAATTTTGCATTTGTTTTGCATTGATTATAAGCAGTAAAGCAATGAATATTCAAATGACCTGCAAATATCTACTGGTCCAGAGTCAATGAGCTGTAGATGAAACTCAATTCTCATTAGCTGCAGTGGAATGGAGATCAGCTCTGTTCTTCTACTTCCTGCCATTAGAATCTGACACAAATCAGAGAGATATCAGTGAGAAGATGATTCTTTCTACTTTCTTTTTTCTGCATAACACAAAAGAAGACATTTGATTTTTTACATGCATAACACTGGAATCTATTGATTTTCAATGTGTGAACAAAAAAAATTATTATAAAATTACATTTTTAAAATGTTCTTTGTTATGTTTCACAGAAGTCATACAGTTTTGGAATGATATTAGGGTAAGAACATGGTGACAATTTTAATTTTTGATCCATTTAATCATCATATACTACCTATGTCTAGATGGACCGTAGGAGTCCAGCATTTGGGTGCTGGCTTGCTCCAGATTCCAGCTACATCTCTCCAGAGCTTCCATGCATTCAGGCCGTGCCTTCAAACCCAGTCGAAACAACTGCTCCACCTACATCAGAAATCAGTATACATGTAAATGCTCTTATTATCTATGAGTACTTCCCTATTTTGAGTCTGAAAAGGAGCAAACGGATACCTTCAGATATTTCACGGCCTCCTGAGCATTCCAGCCGTGTGCTTGAAGGGCCGTTTGACACTCCTCTACAGTCACTCCATGTACTGCCTCCTGCACCTACAGAAACACTAGTCGGTCATCTCAGAATACTATAACATTGAGTAGCCAATGGTGAGAGCAAACTGAATTGCTTACTTGTTGGAGCATTACACGGTTGTAGGCACCTACTTGGGTGCTGCCTGGCCAGGCAAAACTGCTGGATGTCCCACTGGTGGGGCCTGGGGAGGCATTGGGCTTGTTAACTTGCTGTTGAACCATGGGTCTCACAGTGGCCAAATTTGTAGTTTTTTTCTCCTCGTTTCCTTCAGAGTCCTTTAAGAATCTGTTGTACTTGTCCAGGTATGCTGGTTTCTCAGGTAGCAAGTAGTAATGAGTGCTGCTGGCCTTCACACCACCGTACACTATAGGAACGATGCAAGGACTCTTGGCTGGAGTCTGGGCCACTTGAGTAGAGCCGTACTGAGAACTTGTAGTGGTGGCCGTGGATGTAGAAGACATGGTGGAGGAACTAGATGGCGCAGAAGAATAAGAAGACGGGGACAGGCAGGAACCCAGAGATCCAACACAACAGAGGCTGGACCTTTGCTGAGGGGAGCCGCCTTGCGGCGCCATAGGGCTTGGTGCCCGAGAGTTGGGTTGAGATAGAGCGTGATCCCTCGGGGGTATCTGAGGTGGACATCGGGTCCCGTCTTCATTGTCTCCAAGGGAAACTGACAATCTGCTGCCGTATATTCCTGCCCGCTTAGAGGGTCGCATGGGCGGGATTGGGATTCTTGGAGGGATTTGAGGCTTGTCCTCATAGGAGGAGGGCAAGATGATCTGGCGGTGTGGGGCGAGAGCTGAAGGAGTCGGGAGGGGTGAAGAAGGGAGGGAACGGCCGGTTGGAGGGACCCGAAGCTTCACCATCACTTCCCTTTGAAGCTCCTTGAATATGTCTGCTGATTGTGAAAAGGAGTGTACTTCCTCAACACGCTTGGTTGGTAGAAAGAGATTGTCCTCAACGTTGCGTTTACCATTGATATTAACGCCATCTTCTGATTGTGTCTGTTCAGACACTACGTCTTCCTTTGACACAGAAGCATTTATGGAGCTTACTTCCATGTCTTCTTGCTCTGCACACTCAACAGCCACCTCGTCGTATGCCGGAAGAGGAGGCAGGGGTCGCGTGTCCCAATCCACCACTGGAGTAGGGTGCATGGGGTTTGGCAGGGCTCGATTGGGGCTCTGCGGCGGTGCCATATCTAAGATTGAAGCAGCGTAGGATGCAGGTGGCTTCGCTGTGCTAGGGTTGGGTGTCTCGGTAATGGGGGAAGGTGATGTAGAGCTGAAACTGTCATCTCCAAAGTCAATAAGCGAGACTTCGCTAAGGCGGTCGCTCGTACTAGTGCTTTCCCAAGGGCGGAGGCGCAAACTCAGGTATGTGGGAGTCTTAAGAGAGAGCTTCTTCACGCCTGTCACTATCAGATCATCATCATCGTCCAGCACAGAGCTGTAAAATGGTTCTGGAAACAAGCCATCAGGCAAAACTTTAGGAAATCTGCTTTTGTAATGCAGTGATTGGAGTGAAGAAGAGAAATGGTTCTTACTCTTAAGAGCAACGGCTGGTTTAGGAGGTCTAGGAGGAGGTTGTTCTGACACAACAGTTGAAGCAGAAAAGATCAGATGGAAAAAAAGATAAGCAGAGCAAAAGAGAGAAGTGGTGAATCTGAAGAAGAACAGAACAGCCCAGCTCAACAAGATCAAGTGATTGCTTACTTTTAGTCCGGTTTGGAAGTTTAGTGGGCTTGGCAGCATTTGAATCCATCCCAAGAACATCTGGTGGATCCATGGGATTACCGAGGTACAGACTGAACACAAGGCACACTGGATAAATAACAAAATCCAACTCTATATATATTTTCACAAGTTTTCCAGTGGTTCCCAACAAAGGGGCCGGGCCCCACTAGGGGGACCCTTAATTTAAATAAAAAATCTAAAAAACACAGAAAATAAAAAGTTAACTGAAAATTATTTTTTTATATAATATAATATAATTTCCCCCTCAATAACTGTTGTTTTTAATTTAATATCATTTACTCCTTGAAACAATTTAAATCACAAAACATTATTAATTAATCTATCAAAGCTTCCAATTTCTTCTAATCCAAAAAGTGTAAAAACACAGCAGAAATTACAATAAAAATACAGACAATCTGGTTGTTAAGTGATGACGTAAGAAGCGCTGTTTCTGGGTCCAAGCCTCAAATCGCTTCACTTGAGAATACGACCTCAGCAGTCGTTTATGAGCACTGTTTATTTATGATAATCATTTAAGCTAAACGTTTTCAAACTTACGGTATATAACATTACTACAGTCTCCGTGCTCACAGCGTCCCAAACAAATATATATATATTTTTTAATATATTTATATTTTCATTGTCTGGCTATCTGGGACTTCAGTATGGAGTTAAAGGTTAGGATTATAACTTTCTCTGTAGTATTATATCACATTTTACAGCACCTTTTGTTGTTTTCTCGTGGTATCTAATAGAGCGTTTGGACACGGAAGTGGTGCTACGTGACGTCAGTTTAAACAAGCAAATAGCTTGTATCGAGAAGTAATATTGTGCCAACAGGGGACTTTGAGGCAAAAGGGTTGAGAATTGCTAGTTTAGAATAATATAAACTGAACACAAGTAAAGCAGTCTGTTCCTTGAGAGATCAATATTCCATAAGGTCTGTTAACAAAAGAAAAGATGACTCATAAATGGTCATTGTATCTTACTCATCAATCTTGTCAGGGGCACCCCAGCTACGATGTGGGTCTGTGTCTCCATGGCCTGTGTGGATGAAACTGTGCTTGAGAGGTCGGCTGATGTCGTGAGCAGACAGACCGGCCACAGAGGTCACCACGTTCCTAGGGAACTGCCCTACCTTCAGGGTCTGTCTGTTCTGACCCCTCCACCAGTAGTTCTCTGCTCTGCAGCATAAAAATAGATTTAAAACCCTGTAAAGGTGGCTGATCAGCATGAATGGTGCAGGACACCTACACAATGAAGTTTATTGCTTAAAGGAGTAATGGGTTCTTTAACATCATCACAAATAGCTAAATTTATAAAGCCAGCCAAATAATTAAATGTATTTAAATTACCATTGTTTATATTAGCATTGTACAAGCACATATAAATATATAAAATATTTAAGTTTTTGTGTTAACAACTAAAGCTGTCAATAGATTCATTTAATCATCTAGTTTGTTTTGATCAAATTCTGTAAATGTTAATATGAGTTACTAAATATACATTTTATCTTAATTTTAACTTACATTAACAAGCTTATGTCAACATCCTTATTTTATTTTTATTTTGAAGATAATTTTTTTCTGTCCTGAACTGACTTTGCTCTATCTGAGCAGAAAAAAACTAATTGACAAAACCACCAAAATATGTCCTCACCTTCCTTCAATTATGGTGATGATGTCATTAGCATGAATTTTAAGCTTGTCTGGCTCATCAAAGTCCTGCAGTGCCCTCATGTCTGTGGGCATTGTCTAAAAGCAAATTAGAAAGACTTAATTAATTAAAACAACAAATAATTATTTTGACATTCTTGGATACATGCAAGACCTTGACAAAAGGATGTTCTATCCTGTATCACCATCTGCTTTTACTATCCACACTTTACCTCCACAAGGAAGTCCCTGAGGGACACAAATGTCGGTCTGTCCTCGGGTTTGGGCGACCAGCCCTGCAGCATGACGTTATAAATGTCCTGCGGACAGTCTTCTGGTTTGATAAGCCTCTCTCCCTCCCTATCGATCTTATGGAGAATCTATACAGAAGGACACGCATACAAATGTCACACAAACTTTACTTACAGAAAAACAGATGTGAGGCTCAGGAATGAGAGTATACCTGGCTACCATTGAGTCCAATCCAAGGTTCCTGTCCATGAGTGAACATTTCCCACAATGTCACTCCAAACATCCAAGTGTCACTGGCATGGGAAAAGGTTCGGGTCTTTAGGCTTTCTGGAGCACACCTGCAACGCACAGAGCATGTTGACATGGGCTAAGGGAATTGATAGTAAGTAGAAGGTGGTATATTATTCTTCTCACCAGGCAAAGGGGACTTTGTGGTGCTCCTGCATCACATAATGATCATCGTTCTTAGGCAAGGCCCTCATAAGGCCGAAGTCACCGATTTTGATGAGGTCATTGGAGGCTAAAAGGATGTTGCGTGCAGCCAGGTCTCTGTGAATGAATCGTCGGGACTCCAGGTACGCCATGCCACAGGCGATCTGAACGGCGTAATGGCACAGCACTGATATCAAAATATGACCCTGACGCTTCCTCAAACGGTCTAATAGAGAACCCAATGGGGCAAGTTCTGTCACCTGAAACACAAAAATAATAGACAAAGTGCTTTAAAAGCATACAAAAGGAACATATTTTACACTATTGTTTAAAACGTTGGAGTCTGTTAATTTTTTGCTCACCAAGGCTGCATTTCTTTAACCAAAAATACTGTACAAACCAGAATATTTTGAAATATTATAACAATTTCAAAATAAGAGTTTTCTGTTTTAATAAAATTTAAAATGTAATTTATTTCTGTGTTGGTAAAGCTGAACTTTTAGCAGCCATTACTCCAGTCTTCAGTGTCCTATTATTCTTCAGAAATAATTGTATATATATATATATATATATATATATATATAGGTCCATCCAGGTATTGATTGCATAAATTAACATACTTGGGATTTTCTGTTTTGCTAATTTTGATTGATCTTAGGAAACATTCAAATATTTCGAGATACTGTATTTTTTACTTTCATGAGCTCAATCATCAAAATAAAAAAAATAAAAAACTTTTGTAATGTTTTACTTTACATGTAATGAAACCAGAATATATGAAAGTTTCACATTTTGAAATAAGTTTTTAAAAAATTATAAAAAGAATTTTTTTCACGATATTCAGATTTTTTTAGATGCACCTGTATAAAACGTAGTGACCTCAAACTTTTGACCTGTAGTTCGGTTGTATTTGAAAGAAACAATTTTTTTTTGCTGGTCCAAAATGCCATTTTTAGTACTTCAACTACTGTATCATTCCTCACCATCTTCATGGGGTGTGTGAGGACAACCCCATAGAGACGAATGAGATTTTCGTGGTCCAGGGAATGCATGGCGTTAACTTCCCTTATGAAATCATCTAGACCTTCATCCTGTTCCAACAGGTCTGTCTTCAGGCACTTCACAGCCACATTCAGCTACAGCACAGGAAAAAAAATCATTCATTATATTTACTATCATTACTATCTCATCTTTACTAGCGTCACTTATTTTCCTTTTTTTCCTACCACTCTTCCAGTCGGGGCCTGCCATTCTCCACGTTTCACCACTCCGAAAGAGCCGTCTCCCAGTTTCTCGTAGAGGGTGATGTCTCTGTCACTGATGAGGCAGGTGAGATTGGCTGGCTGGCCGTCTGGTTGGGTTGAGGATGGGGAGGAGCTGCGGAACACCACTGGGGTTTGGGAATCAGAGTCAGGCCGCTTCCCGGTGAACACCTGCTGGCCCAAGCACAGAGACTACAGCTGAGGGTGATTCCACCTGCCTCTCTCTTAAAGATGCAATAGCTCCTCAATCAGTAAAACATGTCATTCACATGCCTGGAAGACATCTGTGATTATTGATATGAGGCTCAGATGCTCAAAACGGCTTTGAAATCTTCCACAAATTACTTGCTGATGTTAAATGCAATTTCTTGATCTTAAAGTGTTGCCATGCCAACACATCAAATTTGAACACTCGTCTGGGATGTTTTGTGGCTCTTCACATGATTAAAATTTCATGAAATTCACACACAATGATTCACTAAGGCTTAGCCAAAAATTAATAAATGGATGTGGAGGGCAGGCTCTATTGCACCCCCTTTTGATTGAAGTGAAGTCAGTTTTACGTACAATCAGACATTTTAAATTTCTGGATGCACACCTTACCTTGCTCTTCCATGACTTCCGTTTGCACATTGCCCTTCTCTTTTTCACTGCCTCCCACAGCCGTCTCTGACCTGCAGATCCAGAGATAGAAGAAAAAATGCCAGGAGGTCTAATTATAATAGATATGTTCAGTATACAATATGATAAAATGTACTATAATATTCACCTAATCTTTTATATTATATAATATTATACAGTGCTGTCTAAATAAATCAATCAATCAAAATATAAATCCAAATAAATAATAAACATATACAGGTGCATCTCAATAAATTCGAATGTCATGTAAAAGTTAATTTCTTTGTATGTATTAAGTAAATTCAGTGCACACAGACTGAAGTGGTTTAAGTCTTTGGTTCTTTTAATTGTGATGATTTTAGCTCACATTTAACAAAAACCCATCAATTGAACAGATCTCACGCCTCTGACATTGTCTGTGGTTCAGGAGTGGCTTAACAAGAGGAATACGACAACTGTAGCCAAATTCCTTAACACGTCTGTATGCCTTGACCACAGCCTCAGTCCATTCCTTGTGATGTTCACTCAAATTCTTGCATAGATTTTGTGAATCTTTTTCTTACACACTTTTTCCTTCTACTCAACTTTCTGTTTACATGCTTGGATACAGCACTCTGTGAACAGCCAGATTCTTTGGCAATGAATGTTTGTGTCTTACCCTCCTATTAAAGGGTGTCAGTGATTGTCTTCTGGACTACTGTCAGATCAGCAGTCTTCCCCATGATTGTGTAGCCTAGTGAACATTTACATTTATTCATTTAGCTGATGCTTTTATCCAAAGCGACTTACAATTGCTATATATATATATATATATATATATATATATATATATATATATATATATATATATATATATGTATATGTCAGAGGTCGCACGCCTCTGGATCAACTAGGGGTTAAGTGTCTTGCTCAAGGACACATTGGTGTCACACAGTGGATCCGAACCCGGGTCTCTCACACCAATGGCATGTGTTTTATCCACTGCGCCAACACCACCCCCCAAACCAAACTGAGAGACCATTTTGAAGGCTCAGGAAACCTTTGCAGGTGTTTTGAGTTGATTAGCTGATTGGCATGTCACCATATTCTAAATTGTTGAGATAGTGAATTAATGGGTTTTTGTTAAATGTGAGCCAAAATCATCACAATTTAAATAACCAAAGACTTAAACCACTTTAGTCTGTTTGCACTGAATTTATTTAATACACAAGTTTCACTATTTGAGTTGAATTGAACTGAAACAAATGAACTTTTCCATGACGTTCTAGTTTATTGAGATGCACCTGTACAGAATTATTAATAATAAAATATAAAATAAATGAAGCAAAACACTTTCCAACATTCAAAACTCCTCTCACACACTTCAAACACATGCCACCCCACTCACCTGGGCGGCCCATGCCAATCTTTTCAAGGTCCTCATTTTTGACATAGTCAAAGTGTGAGAAACGTGTGACATTGAGCTCATCACGAATGCGTACGAAGTACTGCTGAAGCTGCACATCGGTGAGCAGCTCCATGAGCCACTCGGTTCCCTCTTCAGACTGCATGTCTCCACCGTCCGACTGCACACACAAAACATAAGACATATTGTTTTAAGCATAAACATCTTATTATCCTCCACATTTCTGCTTCTCAAGCAAACCTATCTTATTTGAAGCTTTTTTAGAAATTTATATTGGAAAACCAGACAAAAATACAGTTCTTCTTTGCTTTGTTGTGAAAACAGTAGACCTAATCTTTTACCTGATCTTTTACATCATAGTGCCGCTGGTATTCAGAGACCGCCGCCATTTCTACATGTAAAGCAGTGCTTTCAGGCAGTGTGTGTATGAGTGAACCGTACTCCCTCGGGGTGTGTCCTGTTTTCACAGTAAACTGTCGAGCGTCTCCTCTAATCTGCGAGATCTATTTGTTTGATTCTTCTTCTTCTTCTTCCCATCAGCAGCTACAAAAGCCCTCTCTCCTATAAGCTAAAGTCAAAAATAAAGTGAGTAATCTGATTCCTCGCCCAGACAATAGTTGCAGTCTCATGTGAAATTGTGTCTTCTGTTGCAAAACCTCTGCCCAGCCTCCGGAGTATTAGTGTGAAAGATTATTCCCACCCTTTTAGATGAATGAATCAGTGCACAAAATCCAGTTAATTTTTGTCTTCCAAACATGTCAGCATCCATCCATCCTCAGTCTCATCTCCTCAAGTCTCCAGTCTCAGTCAGAAGAATGAAAAAAATTTCACAGCTTGTTAACGGTAAGGTATTTCCATCCATTATTACTGCTTTCTCTTGCTGAGTCACTGCAGCAGCAGTACGAGTGAGCAGACACAATCCTTAAATGCACTATTGCTGTATAAACCTGAATGTGCTCTAAGTGCTTACCATCACACTGCTTAATATCACACCACGGTAGAGAAAAAAAAACATGAAAGTGTTAAACTGACACATATCAACATCAATGTCAACATTATCAGATTGACCTTTTGCTTTTATTTGTGCCTATTAGCTAGACAGATATATTTGACATAAATATAAACAGACAATTACACAATTAGCCTAACAATTAGAACCAATTCCATTCCAGAGAGCCGTATAATATAAAGAAAGGCTGTCAAAACGTCACTGATTATTTTGAGGAAATGTACATCAGGAGACGATGGCCCATTCACTGATGAATTATGCAGCCTCCCATGTGAGTAAGAGACAGCATGTCAAACACCCAGAATTAAAACTGTCCACAGATGGACATAAACATATTAATTCACACTTTCTCACCAAACACCTAAACCATCAGAAACCACCCGCTGTGATGTGTGTGATGGCGTACATCATAACTATGACAATGACGCGGTAACCCTTGGCAGCTAGAGCATGACTAAGAGGAGCAGACAGAACGCCACATGGCATCTCTTTCCCTTCCAGAGATGCCCTACACACATGTATGAGGACGTCCAATGTAGGACACAGTTGTAGGAGGCAGGGTTGTTTGGAAACGTACACCCTTTGAAACACTGTAGAAAAAGATATCTAACAGACCAACACTGGCCTCATTAAGACATACAGTATAGCACATATAGACCCCTTTTGCGCGGACGTCACAGGTACGTCACGGCGCTAGCTGGAGGCAAAACAAATGGAAAACTGGAGGCGGCTAATACAAACCAACACAGGGTCGGCTACTCAAGGACCTTAAAATGTCGTCTTGTTGTGTTGTTGGTTGCCAGAATTGACGGAGAACATTTTATATACATTGTTGTGATTAATTGTGACAGGAATTTAAGAACATGGTAAGAAAGAATAAATACAGAAAGTTTATAATTATTTTCCAGTCTTCAGAATTTTTATTTCTAGAAAATATTTACATCTTAATAATAATTTTACTGTAATGTCACTCTTTATTTAATCTAAGGATTTATACACCCTCAGTTTCTCTTTACTATACACACTCGGTTTCTCTATCAGGTAAGTGTAGATGTCAGGCCACTCAATTGGAGGTAATCCTGTCAGATCGTCCATCCAATGAGTGATTGTGTACGGGTCGACCAATCTGGTTCCGTCCGTTAAAGTTAACTTTTTCAAATAATTATCGCGGTCCCCGGACAGTGAGTTACCTTAAATATTCAGATAAAGCAGATATATTCAGATTTTCTCCAGCCATTGTTAAAAAAACAAGCTAAGAAAACTCGCTAAATACCGTTTGTTCAAGTGTTGAGGGGAATCTTTCTGCCTCCAGCTAAGCCCCGCCCACACAAATACGTCACCTTGTTTACCAACTGTAAAAGGGTCTATAGGAACAGAATCCTAAATACATTTCATAACCTATTTAAACAATTCAGTCTTTTATTCAGGACATTCTAAATTTAGAGAATAAAATACAGTCGTATTTATTCACCTTAGTCTAGGAACTTAGTCTTGCTCTTACCAAGTTTTAGGTCAGTCCTGTGGTCTTCAGATATAGTCCACTAAATACAAGCTGAGGTCAGGGAGCGTGCTCCTGCGGTCCAGTGTTTGACAGGGCCATGACAGGCACATATGAGCCAAATCAAAGCTGCTTCTGACTAGTCAACATCAAGCTGCAAAACTGCGGAGATTAATTATCATAAAAGGAGGTGAGCTGTTATAACCTGGTTACAAGGCGTCTTTACCAACATCTGACATCACTGCAGAGAGTCACACACATGCGTATACAGGAGGATGATTGTGAATCATTCAAACATCATCTGGTGAATCATCACTGAAGCGCTCTCTCTTGCATCAAGTGACTGCTTTACTGCCTTTATAATACAAACAACAAATAGCAACAAAGGCCAGGCTGTGAAAGAGCATTTCATTGGTCTGGCTGACTGAACACACACCCATCACTGAATAAGTCAGTGTTTTCAATCTGAATTTGAGCGAAGTTGAACAATTTGAACTGGGACATCTCATTTGTTCATATCTATTGTGCTTCATTGTGATTTGTGATGTTTCTGTAGTCTATTTGTAAATTAGTAGACATGCTATTTAATTATGATTGTTTTGTGATGAATATATTCAGGAAATTATTTAATGAGGCATTCATTCATAATGCAAGAAACACCACACTGGCATAAAAATAGCCTTCAAATTAAATCAAATCAGCATTTCAATTTTAATAAATATTTTTTTTGGAGAACTGATTCATTAAGTCAGTCATATCTTACAGTCAATACTATTACTGTTTCTTTATATTTTGATATAAAATTAATATTTTGATCCAGCATTTTAGTTAAAGTTTTAGTAATTTTGTTGTTTTTGTCATTTTACTAGTTATATTTTTATATGTCATTATAGTTTTTATACATTTTTTTTTCTTTCAGTTTTAGTTTTAATTAAGTACACTAATTTAAACTGGACCAAATTGAAGAAATACAGCTTTGGCAACAAGCTGATATAAAATAAGTTGAAGATTTTCAAATATTTTATTTCAGTTTTTATTTCAGTTAAGGTTTTTTTAATTATTGTTGTAAAAACACATAGAGCTTAGATTAGAGCTTCCACAAAAAAAATAAAAAAAATAAAAAATAAAAAAAATTCTGAAACGATCCAAAAATATAATATCGTAATATAGAATCGTGTTTAGTTTCCCATTAGCGTGTTTGAGTCCGCTCGGGGCATGCTGTCTAGGTAGGCAGCGCGCTAGGGTTTGCGACGCATCCACTGTGTTCTTTAATATTCAGATACAGATTCGGACATATATAACAAGCTAATTCAAACAAGCGTAAGTAACCTCTATATATATATATATATATAAACAACCAAATAGGCATCAAAGGCTGGTACTGTTTAGAGGCTCTGTAACGTTAGTGATGCAGTC
Source organism: Carassius auratus (assembly GCF_003368295.1). Taxonomy (NCBI): domain Eukaryota; kingdom Metazoa; phylum Chordata; class Actinopteri; order Cypriniformes; family Cyprinidae; genus Carassius; species Carassius auratus. The sequence goes on from NW_020529050.1 coordinate 59,641, forward strand.
ATTAGGATGGCTATAGCAGCGCAGAGGTGCAAAGATTCCCGGACATTCAGTACCGCGGTCCGAGCTCATTTTGATATTTCAGATACAGTCAAATGAGTTACTTACCTCTTAAACAATCATTTTAAAGAAGGTGAATTAGCTGCTCGGCGATGGTAATCCTTCTTCCACCTCGGACAAATAATATGTTCCTGCAAAACCGTAGGCTGCAGTTTCAGGACCGCAGTGCTAGGACCCTATTCTTTTCTAACAGCGCCACCTACCGAATTGGATCACTTAAATTGAACGATTTTCAATGACTTTTCGTTGTTTTATAACATTAAAACGATGCCATGTTTAATTACCTCGTGGCCATGATTTAATTAGGCTAAACCTTGTTGACATGATGACTATAATAAGTAAATCTAGCCAGAATTCTGAGTATGGGTCACTGTACTTGGCTGTGTGTCACATTTTGAGGGTCTTAACTAGGAATAAAATTAATAACAATATCTTTTAACCATGATGCAAATTATTGTATTTTTATCTTAAATATATCAGTTTCCTTAAAATAACTGTTTAGGCACCATGGTTCATCTTATAAATAATCATAAGGAGTAAGGACAGTTAATACTTATTTGTGGTTAAGTGTATGATGATTTATAACACAAACACGTTGCATCCACTTAAGTTATAATGTATTATAGGTGTCATATCTTACCATTGTTTAAGATCTGCAAAATAACGTAGTACATCTTATTAGTGTTTTTAATGTAAAATAACATGAAAACATTCCAAAATGAAAGAAGGGAGAACATTCAGTTGGTGGGGTTGGCTCTTATATAAATTTGGCATTTAGAGTTTGGAGTTAGATGTTCAAGAGTGGCTTAACACAAGGAATGTGACAGCTGAAACTCATGTCTTGCATACTTCTGTGCATATTGGTTCTTGAAGCACTGACTCCAGCTGCAGTCCACTCTTTGTGAATCTCCCCCACATTTTTGAATGGGTTTTGTTTCACAATCCTCTCCAGGGTGCGGTTATCCCTATTGCTTGTACACTTTTTTTCTACCTCATCTTTTCCTTCCCTTCACCTCTCTATCAATGTGCTTGGACACAGAGCTCTGTGAACAGCCAGCCTCTTTTGCAGTGATCTTTTGTGTCTTGCCCTCCTTGTGCAAAGTGTCAATGGTCGTCTTTTGGACAGCTGTCAAGTCAGCAGCCTTCCCCATGATTATGTGTAGCCTACAGAACTAGACTGAGAGACCATTTAAATGCCGGGGTTTGAGTTAATAAGCTGATTAGAGTGTGGCACCAGGTGCCTTCAATATTGAACCTTTTCACAATATTCTTATTTTTTGAGATACTGAATTTGGGATTTTCCTTAGTTTTCAGTTATAATCATCAAAATTAAAAGAAATAAACATTTGAAATATATCAGTCTGTGTGTAATGAATTAATATAATATACAGGTTTCACCTTTTGAATGGAATTAGTGAAATGAATCAACTTTTTGATGATATTCTAATTATATGACCAGCACCTGTGTATCATCCAATTAGGTAGGTGGCACTGTTACAAACAAATAGGGTCCTAGAAATGTGGTCCTGAAACTACAGCGTCCAGTTGTGCAGTAACACCCTTACTGCAGTACACAGATTGATCTCTTTCTTAAAGGGACAAAATATTTTACACAGATAAGCGCGCGGGGAGATAGTTATTCATGGGAACTGAATCTAAATATGTGAACTAGACCATTGTATTGCCCATTGAAGCTGTTCTTCATGGTAACTGGCACATTGTAAGATGATTTACTACAATATCACCCACTGATATCCATGGGTATGTTTTGTTACAGGCTTCAGAAGACTTAAAGCAGTTAACACATTCAGCAACTGACACTCACTGGTTTTCATGGTGCAATGTTGATATTTCTCACAACATTAAGGTCCACAAACTGCATTACACTAAATTAGTCCTAAAACTATTCCAAATGCAAATACACCCGTTTAGATTGAAGATTTTAGATGATTACAGATCTGTTCCTCTAGTCTTGTAAGTCACATAAACAAGTTGTCCTATGAGGTGAGAAAATATTCAAAGACTTACACAACAATAAACATACTTTCAATGCTAAATTTATTACAGAGCAAAGGTTGACAGATATTGGATTCAAACACCAATTCTAACAATCAACAGCAATCCAATGGTTTAACTTGAAACCCCACCACCACCCAACAAATCTAGACATATCTCAGTTATCAATTTTACTGTCTATTAATTTTAATAAAGACAATTTGGTAAATCAAACCCTGCTTATCTAGAAGTAACCGTTGATTCACATAAATGGAAATGTCTAGTAAATGTATTTCATCATCACAATCAGCTTGAAACACTTTGTTTTTAACAACCTGTGATGTTTAGATTTCATGCACATCTACATGCTATGAAAGACCAAACAAATTCTGTAACTTTCTGCTAAGTGCCACGAGGAGAGAAGAAAAAAAAAAGACAAGTAGACTAGTATGCAAGACACATTAGCAAAACCTGTGCCTTTAAACATGAAACCATTATGTAAAATCAGCAGTAAGCTAATCAGTCATACATCATATCCTAATCATTATGTTTTACGACCACATCCTCTTTATAAAGAAAAAAAAGAAAAAGAAAAAAAAAAAGAGCAGGTTCAGAAATAAGCAACCAAAAAAAAAAAAAAAAAAAAAAAAAAAAAAAAAAAAAAAAAAAACAAACACCTGAAAGAGCATCTCTATAAATAACACAACGAATATCCATTTTTGGAAACAGGCCAGAAAAGGGAAAACCCAGTGAAACATTGAAAAGAAACTGAACTTAAACAAAACAGGCATGACTAAATGTAAAAAGCATCTTCAAGTTGTTCAGATTACAGTGATTACAAAGCAGGGGAAAAAAAAGCCACACAAAACACAATGAAAAATAAATATTTACAAAACTATGGGAAACACTGTTCCCGATAATTTGATCCACCCTACAGTGAAATATGAGGATCACTGTCCTCGATATATACACGTCGGTAGGCAAAAACTACCTTCAAACACTCCACATTATGGAAGACACTGCTCCCGATAATGGATTTAGAATTGAAATATAAATGTTACAGAGAAATGCTGTTGTCACAAAAATGCTCGAGCCCACAAGTTCAGCCAAAATAGGAACTAGCCTTGCCAATTTATCAAATTATTTCAGACAAATGAGAACATCATCATCAAAAGAGATACTTTAATACAAGAAAATGTATAAAACCATCCTTTAACCAGGCCTTGTTGTTAAATGGCTTTATGATGATTTCAATTTGACAAATTTGGGTCTTTTCTTCAAAAAAACAAAAACTTTTTTTTTTTTTTAAAGAAGAGGAACTGCTCCGTAATATTAAAACAGGTGCTTTTGAGCTTATTTCCTCAAGCACCTGTAACAAGAGACATTTCTAATGCCAGCTGTTGTAACATGTATTTCTGTTAGCAGATGCTGCTTTTAAGAACTGACAGTATAACCGCCACAATTATGGAAGGCACTGCTTCCGATAATTAAAAAAGAAAAGAAAAAAAAAAGACACTTTTATAGTGAACACTGTCACTGATAAATAAATAAGAAATAAATACAGTATTGTCCTCAGTTGATCAGAGAGGCTGAGTTGGGGGTTTTATATGAAGTGCAAAAGGGACCAAAATTCCCAAGTAGCAGCCGAGGACAAGATTTACTCAATACACACAATGTGCAACTTAATAACAAGGCATGGATGAGTAAAAATTTTTCAATGTAATCCAGAAATGACATGCACCTAAGAACAATTCGCAGAGGAGCAAAGTTAATGACCTTGTGCTCTGATTTCTTTAACGATTAAATATTGTATTATTTATCTCTAGTCCTGCAAGAATAATATAATGCAATAACATTCAATATCTCACTATAGTTCTTAATATGATTAAAGTTCTTCCAAAGATTAATATAAAGCTGTCATATTAAATTTGAAGATATGCTTGGTGAAAATTCATTGTTCCAAATCAAATCAGATCTACTTCATAGTGACAGGATTATATTTGTGCATCTAGAAATATTTTTAAGCAAAGCCGATGACAAGTTGGTTGATGCAACAGTGAAAAACGTTATATCTCGTTGTCCAAAGACCAGATATCGCCAGCCAGGTCATTAGCACAGCCCTGGATGGTCCAGGTGAGTAGAGCGAACTTGTTTAGGACCTCGTCTATGTTCCAGCTCATCTTATTTTCATGTACATCACCCAAGTAGTTTTCCAGGTCTGTGCTGGTTTTGCCAGCCATTACCAAAGAAAATATGGCGGAATGGGACGTCTCTCAAAGACACGTAAGGAGAGAGAAAATTATGCTCCACCTTAAAAGGAAAAAGCAAAAAAAGACATGAGAAATTGCCAGTTAGTATCAAGCAACAATACAAGAGGAGCCTAGAAAGACCAAGAGAATAACTTCACCTTCATTATGCGGTTATTGATTATACGACACATCTCAAAGTCATTCAGGTCGGTATTGCTTATGTCAATATTTAGAGAGGCTGCAGCACGACTGTAGGAATTCTTTGCCGCATTCAGCCACTTAGTTGACAAAAGCTCAATTTTATTGGCCTGTTAAAAGAACATTGACAATCAAGTTTTTATTTTTTTATTGTTTCTCATTGCAAAAAACAATGCATATGACAAAAAGCATTACCCTGTCATTTTTGAGAGTGTCAACGCGCTGGATGATGCGGCTCACGTGGTCGCTGATCACATCAGAATACTTGGTAACATCTAGTTTGATGATGTGGTCATGAATGAGCCGAAGGGCCATCTGTCCAGCAACCTGAGCAGCAATCACAGACAACTCAACCACTTTCTGCTGAGTGATGCGGTTCAGATGCTCTTCTTCATCCATGCTTGTGTCTAAGAACTGTTCATTCTGGTGGAAAAAACATAATGAGTATGCAACATTTGGATGACTCTTTGTTTATGACACTTATGAATAGAGCAACATTTTGGGCTGGCCGTCTCAAAACAAAACATTGATGTCCTTGAATGGTAAGAAAATGGGTTGGGACGCATTATTAAAAGCATTATTATTATTATTTTTTATTACATTAGGCAGATAAAACACTTACCGAAGGAGAGCTGAAACTGAAAGAAACAGATGGGATTCCAGAGAGGGCCAGGAAAGGATATGCACCATCATCCATCTGCATGGGCGTCAGACTGAGCACAAAAATAGATTCATGTATCTAGTCATCATAACCACAGAAACAGTTATATTGATATTTCCATTAAAAAAAACAACAACACACAAATCATAGCAGATTTACTCACAGTGATGGAAAACCAGGACCATAATGCTGGAGAAGGCTTGAATTTGACTTTAGGCTTTTGACCTTTCCCAGGGTTTTTTGCAGAAGTGTGTGCAACAAAGGACTGGCGGGACACTTTAAAAGAATTGGCACCTGTAGTTTAAAGAGAAACACATCAAAAAATTTCAACGAATAGGGAGAAAAATAGGAAATGGGACTGTGATTTAAAAAAGGAATAAGGATAGAATTACATTAGGCTATTAATTCAAATAATAATGATTACTTAAAGCTGCAAGCAGCATTGAAAGGGCCCTTACACCCAGAACCACCTCTACCTTAGGCCTCTGGAAACGGTGGGCAATATGTCCAGTAACCAATGTCCCATGTGAAAGATTAAATGATAATAGTGCAATTTATCTCTGCCTACAGCAAACTCAACAATCTTGGAATTTCCATTTGATAGGAGAGGTTTAATAAACATAGAAATAAATGCTTTTCTGGAATAGGACAACAGAGAGAATTTATATACACATGCATTTATCTTTTAGTCATAGTGGTCCAAACCTAAGTAATATACTGGAATGTTTTCACAAAATTGGTTACACATTTGTTTTCACACAATAAAAGAATATGTGGATTTTTATAATGGTTGGAAATTCAGATTTGAAGTTCTTAACCAGTGGAATCTGACTGTCTACTCGCAGATATGTTTAATGTAGCCAGTTCAGCCTTATCCGTTAAGTGCCAAAGTTTCAACTTTGGAGATCATATGGTTATGCCATTTTTAAGGATTTTCAGTTGTAGCATCCCATATCAAGTAAGTGCAATTTCCATAGAACTTGGTGTGCATCAGAATTTGCATGAGTTGATTTGCATATTTGGGACAATCCTGCCAATCTTGGGGACCCATCAATTTTTGGTCTCAATTTCCTATATAACTAAAAGCCAAATAAAAAAATAAAAAAATTAAGAATAAAAGAAAAAAAGTCTCAACTTGAAATATAACTGATACTACTTGGTACATTAACACACTATTAATCTATTGTGAAAACCCTATATACAACTCTAATTTTGTCATTTAAAAAAAACAAACTGTAATTGGGCAAACAAAAGACAATAAAAAATGTCTGACACTTCAACATAAACTTACCAGTAACAACACCATCCAAACTAATGTAAGTAAAGGCTTTTTTGTCCAGTGACGACCAGTATCCCTGGAAAACAAAGACGGCACGTTACAAAACCTGCATTTCAAACTATGTGCCAATATTCAGACCAATCACAGATGACATCAGCACACAAACCTCAAGCCATTCAGTAACTCCGACATTTCCAAAATCTCCTGCAGTCCAGCTGGCAAACACAATACTCCTTTTAGGTCTGTAACCTTCTGTGGTAAAGAAGTTGAGGAGTGAGCCCATGCCACAACAATTAGACTTAGACTTCAAAAGATTAGTTCACCAAAAAATTAAAATTAGTCCATGAATAAGTCAGCCTCAAGGCATCCTAGGTGTATATGCCTTTCTTCTTTCAGACGAATCCAATCAGAGTTAAATCAAAAATTGTCTTTGATTTTCCAAACTGTTTAATGGCAGTCAGCGGGAGGAACCGTTATCAGTCCAAAAGAAGTGAAATAAAGCACGAAGAGTGAACAAAGACCTCCTGTAGTGAATCAATGCATTTTTGTAGGAAAAATATCCAGTCAAAGAGTATAGTTTGTGCCAACAGTTGTACACAGAAGCAGCTCCGGGTTGATGACATATGAGGTCGGTGTTGTGCACGTGCAGATTAGAAGTGATGAATGCGGAAACGTAGTGGAGAGATCAAAACAAAACGAATTAGAAGTACAAAACGTGATTTGTAAAGAAGTTTTTCGAGATTCCTTTGCTAAATTAAGGAAAATTAGCTTCCTTTGCTCCTGTTAAAGAGTGTTGGTTTTCATGAGACTCATGCATCATCAGTCTGGAGCTGCTTCCGTGTACAACTACTGGTGCAAGCTACATTAAACTGATTAAGTTTTGATTAGACATTTTTCTTACAAAAACTCAATCAATTTGCTACAAGAGGCCTTTGTTCACCGGGGCTTGTGAGGCACTTTTTATCATGGATGGATGTGCTTTATTTAACTTCTTTTGGACTGAAGCACTGCAACACCCACTAAGTGCCCTTAAACAGCTTGAAAGATCAAAGTACATTTTTTATAGAACTCTGATTGGATTTGTCTGAAAGAATGAAGTCATATATGCCTAGAATGACTTGATGGTAAGTAAATAATGCGTTAATTTTCTTTTTTGGGTGAACTAACCCTTTAACACTGTTGGTCATTTAAATTTTTAATCATGAACCTATAGAAATGCATATACGCTTATCCATCAATTATGAAGAGAACAAATGAACAGAGACTGTGTCACATTTCAAGTTCAACACCATACCCCGCAGTGTCAGCGGAGACCAGTAAAAAAAACAACAAAAGCTAGGGCAAAAAAAAAAAATCTTGATTTTTAATAGATTAAAAAAAAACAAAAAACAAATTCTTAAATTCCAAACTATGTTTTAGTCTATGCTGTTTTCAGTTGTTGAATAAACAGTACATAGTGCATCATCCATCCAATAAAATCACAATAGGTTAAACTTGGTTACTTTTGTGGTTTGTTTCTTATAAAACAAATTCTGTCAATTTCATTAGGAAATACAAGTATTAAATACCATTTTGGCGTTCTTTAATGTAGCGAGATAGAACGCTGTAGCGTAAACTGGGTACTCGCCTGTGCGTAATCAAAAATGTTTTGTTAATTTGCACCACTAAATGGACAGGGGTGGGAATTACAGTTACAAATTACAATAGATCACCCTAAGTGTAATCGGTCAAAGTGAAGGACAGCCTTCAGATTTTCCTGTCGCTGCTACAAAAAAAAAAAAAAATTCTGTAAATGACGTGGTTAACACATCCTCTGGTGAGGTCATACCTTTTTTTAACTCTGTGAAAACTCTCGCAAGCTCCAGCAGAAGACTAGTGCCAACTGCAGACTTGGCATATCCCACAGCCATGGAGTCTCTCTGCGCTCCAATCACGACATAACGATCTGCCGGATCAACACCACCACAGTTAGATCACAGATATTTAATTCCATAGAAACGTTTAAGAAAAATGCACAAACTCACCAGGGTCCACATAACCTTTGATGACTCCAAACACATTATGGATCTTGGTGTCTGCAAGATTATTATTGACTACTACCGTTACTTTGTCACTCTCACTTCCCAACTTGTAACTTGAGAGGGCACCTGTAAATCTAGCAGGAGCTTCTTCTCCTTTCATTTTTCTGTGAGAAATTTGAGAATATCAAATCAAGCTTTGTTTCTCAAAATGTTTAAAAATAAGATTAAGGTAAACCTATAACATACTCAAAGATTGATTGTGCCATGTTAGCAGTGATTGTCTGGGCAAGTATTCCTGGAAGACCAGAGGACTTGGCAGGTGGAAACTGTGTGTGATTAAAGGACGGGAATCCTGGTGTGTAAGGATCACCTGATCCAAGGTGGACCTATAATTAAATACCGGAATATGTGAATCAATTTACATTCAGTTTTCCACACTTAGAAATTGCCTTTATCTTAATGTGTGTGTGTATGTGTATATATATATGTGTGTGTGTGTGTATATATATATATATATATATATGTGTGTGTGTGTGTGTGTGTGTGTGTGTGTGTGTGTGTGTGTGTGTGTGTGTGTGTGTGTGTATATATATATATATATATATATATGTGTGTGTATATATATATATATAATTTACATTAGAAAATATTATAAAGTAAATAAATAGCATTTTGATCTACCAATGAAACAAATAATTAAAAAAGGTAATTATAACAGCTCAACTCAAAATCAATATAAACAACCTAAACTCAAACATATGAATATCATTATTTGGCGTAACTTACATGTCCATAAAGTTCAGCATCCAAAGACATAGTTTTATAGTCAGCTGGGTCTGGGTAGATCAGAGCTGCTACGGCACCCATTTTAGCTGCATTCATAACCTACAACGGTAACAAACATAATTTGATAAGCACTATTAAAAAGTACCAGATTATTACTATATTTGGCCTCAAGTCTCTAGGAAAACACTACAAGATCAGATGAACCATTACTCATGAATCACCTTCTGAGCCACGCTGATTTTTCCAGCTCTCATCAGTACAACAGATCCATTTAGATTCAGTTTGTATTCTTTATTCTGCAGGTCAGAAAGCTCACCATAGTTGGCGTACACCACTTTACCCTGTGAACATAATTGCAATTATGGAACAACCATTGCACTAAGTTGACTAACAAAAATTTTTTTTTTAAAGAAAGGCAAGCTTTTCTTGCAGAGGAAGAGGAAGGCTCACCTCTCTACGTCCTGTTTCACTGTAAGCCAGGAACCCTTTTGGAATTCCGATCTCCACTTCACCAAAGTACACTTTGTTTGGATTGTTGCTGTTAGGGTAACATTCAGTCCAAATTACAAATAACATATCGAAAGATATAATAGAAAGATTTAAAAATATACATTTATACATGTGTTACACTTTTATTGTGTTTAGAGCAATTTTTAGTTGTTTTGTGCACTTGTTAGCATGCTGAATTAGGTTTTTACTGTGTTCAGGTGTTTTTAACAAGTTACGTGCAAATTCATGTGTTTTTTATTGTATTCAGTGTGGTTTTAGCATGTTATATGATTGTTAGCATGCTGCTATACAGTTTTTAATAGGTGTTCTGACAGTTGTTAGCATGATTTGAATTTGTAAGCGAGTTGCTATTAGGTTTTTTACGGTTTGGAGTTTCTATAATTAGTTATATGCATGTTAGCTTGTTGCCATGTGTATTGTGTTGTTCTCAGCATGTTGCTATGTGGCTTTTATTGTGTTCAAAATGTCTTTTAGTGTTATGCATTTGTAAGCATGTCATGATATGTTTGTACTAGAGATTTCTAGAGAGTTACACACTTATTTGCATGCTGCTATGCAGCTTTTGCTGTATTCAGAGATAGAGTGTTTAGTGTATGTTAGCATCTGACTGTGCAGTGCAGTGTGTAGAGTGTTCTAGTGGTGTTCTGAGAGGTTTGATTTTGCTGTAATGTAGCTGATACTGACCTGTTAGGAAACTGTAGTTTCACAAAGTGCTCATCCACCCAGGGGTCCATATTCTGTTTCATGAAAATGTCATGGATATTATCAGCTATCTTATTATCTGCAGCTGATCCTGCTGTACGTCTGACCTGGGAATAATCTCTTAAGGGAACACATGTTAGGAGAAAATTGTTAGCTTGAATGCAATGTAAGTCACTTTGGATAAAAGCATCTGCTAAATGCAGAAATTGAATTTAATGGGAGAGGAACAGAAAGTCAGCGAAGTTCAATAACAGGTGTGTATATTTAAAGTTATGCCATCACAACTGTTTTTATGTTAAAATCAACAATGCTCACAAGAGCAATAATTATATTCAATGACTTACAGTTACCTTAATTTATCTTTAATGGCTGTAGATGACAGTTTATCATTCAGAAGTTTAACAAGGTCACTCCAATCCAAAACAGGTGGATAAAATGGTGGAATTTCTTGATAAGGTGAATCTTCAGGGTCCTGCTTGATCTCACTATCTCCTGGAGAGCAGGTAGCAGGCTCAGACTTGCGGTGGGTAGAGTATCCAATGAGCAAACCTGGGACAGGGTAAAAGATGAAGTAAAACTATGTGTGGTTTCTCACATAAGCACTTGAAACTGGTTACATCTCCTTAAACCAACTTATTACATGGCTCATTGAAACACTTGATTTATTTGATAATTCACAGGGGTTTCAAACTGACCACTGTCCCTAGCATCCAATGAAATCTCACTTCAAACAGAAGATCATTTCTAGTCATATATATAGATTTCAATTTGAGTTTCTTAATAGTTACATACAAAATTTGAATACATTTAATCAAACGGTGACATAGAAAAGGAGAAAGGACTGCCATTTAAACGTGAAAGCAGAATTTGGGACTAACTAAAATGGATGTCAAAGGGGCCATTAATACATAATAATGATTGCATGATATTCATTCGGATAAACTGCAAAAACACTCACCTACACAGAAGATGAACAGCACTACACCCACCCCAACCAGAATCCTCCACTTGTTCCATGGCTCAGAACGACTGGGTCTTGTGTACGTGTCACGTTGCATCTGTTCTGGTTCTATTCCATCCATTTCCTCCTCACCATCCACAGCAAGCTTCACCTCCACATGGCTGCTCTCTCCATCAGGATTCTGAGATTGATTGAACCGGGTGTACGAGCGACTGTTTACCTATTAACAGAGGGGGAGAAAAAGAGGCTCCAAATTCCAGAGAAATTTATACAGTACAGCAGTTTTAAAGTACTAAAAATATAATATTTTAAAGACAACACGTTAGTTAAAAAAAGCACTTACTATTCTCGAAAACTTCATTTTGGCCTGATCAATTGCTCCTTCCATGGAATCTGAAACGAAAGAGATAAAATATCTTTAGCAACACAGGCTCCTAGTCAGTCGAAGTGCTCTTTTTGAAGTCTCTGAATTCATAAACACAGTCATCCTTGTTCAAAGTCCAAAAATGTTTTTATCCACTGAAAAAAAGACAGTCTTTTGATTCGCTGAACACCATCCAAAAGCCAGAGCCACCCTCTACCGAGGCTCCAGAGCTAGTTAAAGCAGTGATAAGAATCAATACGGAGATTATACAATGTTGATAATGCAACATGTGCACCACAAATATTTACTAATTGTGAAATACGGTGTACTTTAAATCTAGTGTCCTACTGAACGATTTTAAAGGGAGGGAAAAACAAAGCGTACATTTTGCGGCAATCTTTGTAAAAATAAAACTAGTGAAACCTTTCCACAAAACAGTTGGGTTTCAAGACATATTTCCTCATAATGCCACTTTGAGGGTTTATTATGTACCTTTTTTTCTCAATTCTTGCGTTACAGGAAGTGTTGGTATGCATGTTTAGACTAGCTACTTCCTACAACCTGATTTTACAATTGGCAGCATTTTCAGTCTTGCAACACTACAATGGTATGCGGATCCACTGGACAGTTTTACAGTTAAGACTTCCTTAAACAATAACAGGACAATTCTGAATAAATAAATACGATTTGAGACGAATGGACACCTAAAACACCGTCGTCGTTTTTTATATTGTGCCATTGACGACACTTGATATGTCTGTGATTATACTTAAAGGTTGTTGAACAAACCAGGATTCATCACGTTTCAACAAAAAACAACCTTTAAGAGGAAAAAATAATTATACATAAGTTTGAAATCAAATAATAAACTTTAATGCGAAGTCAGCCCTGATTCATTTCTTCTGCAAGCAAAGGGATCCGATAACAGGGGGATGCTGAAATACTTTGAGTACTTTGTTGGATATGTGATATCGATATGGCCCACTGGGGGGGGGGGGGGGGGTCTTATTGTTGTGTCCGCAAGCATTAATGCAGTTCAAGCTCAATAAAACAGATGAATGAAGATCTTTTCCCTAAGCACATGGTCAAATCCCCTGAGTGCATCACACTAAAGAGGAGGGTGTGCTGTGACTGATGAAGACCATGTGAGAGTCACAACCAACATCAGACACGGATTTGGAAGCTGGTTCATAATGATTTCCATTGTAAATCAGGTTATAAACCACTTCTTGCAGAGCACTGAAAACTTAAACTAAATATTTCAATGTTCTTATTTCCAGAACACAAGGCTACTTACAAGGAAGTTACATTTTGTAAATCAGCAAAGACAAATTACAATTTAAATATTTGTAACTTATCTTTAAAGTAGCTGGCATATCAATAAAAAGCAAAAAACATTTTTTATTTCGAACCATTTAGAGAACACCTGAAGGTCAAAGATCTTTAGCACTTCCTGTTCACACGCACGTGGCGAAATCCGAACCTTTTTTTTTCTTATAGAGAAATCATTTATATAAACTCTAGCACAAATAACAATCAATTCAGATTATGTCATGCTAAGATAGACATTCATTTAACATAAAACTGAACTTCAGTTTTGGACAAAGTATATTCATTTACGCCTACATAATTATCTGCAAGGTGACGGTCAATGGATATTTTTAGATTTAACCACATAAGTAATGTGCATGTTGCTCGTATTACCATTATAGCAAAATATCCTTAAACAGCAATGAAATTATTTATTAATTGAATTGAATTATTTATTAACCCACAGCATGGCGTTAAGTTTATTGACAGCGTGACATTATCACGGAGCTGTCACACAGTGCAGGCCATCCTGCTCATTCATAAAAGCTAAAACGTAATGGTTTACAAAAACGCAAAGTACTTACTTTTAGATGAGAAAACTGCTCCTTTTAATACAATTTCCCCCCCCGTGTACGTTTCGCTGTCGGTACTTGTAAATGCGAATTTGTGTTTCTTTATGTGCACCTCGCGCTCGTTCGCCACAGTACCGGTGAAAGTCTGCACGCACACACTTCTTCTTCTTTAGTTTTTTGGCGCTTAACCGTTTGTTGTATAGCGCCACCTACAGTACATTGCTGTTGTGGAGTCAATGAATTCCAATCTGCTTTTCTCATACCTTATTTTCCATTGTAATAACCACTCCCTATTACTACCATTACTATTTACATGTCATTTACAAAAAAAAAAAAAAACGGAAAATGATCGTTTCCAATATTACTCTCACTAAATACTTTCCATTCACAATTTTATTCCATTCCATTTGAAATTAAAGTTAGATCTATACATGATAACATTTTACTAAGTTAAACCTTATACCTTCTCTTGTGTTTAAGCATACTAATGACCTATTATCCATAAATTGTTATATTATTTCCCCATTGTGATCAACGTTTTTACTCCCCCATAACCAACTGTGTGCGTTAAAATCACCACACCATAATTTCCTTATTTATTTTTTTCTATTCTTTTAAGCAAATTTAAAGAAATCTTTTTACATGGATTATAATACAAACTATGGTGTGAAAAGGGAAAAACATCCAGTACGCGGCAGTCCTGTGGGCGAAAAAGCCTTGTTGATGCTACGGGTCGGAGGCGAATGGGCCGACTGATTCAAGCTGATTGAAGAGCAACTTTGACTGAAATAACCACTCGTTACAACCGAGGTATGCAGCAAAGCATTTGTGAAGCCACAACACGCACAACCTTGAGGTGAATGGGCTACAACAGCAGAAGACCCCACCTGGTACCACTCATCTCCACTATAAATAGGAAAAAGAGGCTACAATTTGCATGAGCTCACCGAAATTGGACAGTTGAAGACTGGAAAAATGTTGCCTGGTCTAATGAGTCTCGATTTCTGTTGAGACATTCAGATGGTAGTCAGAACTTGGCGTAAACAGAATGAGAACATGGATCCATCTTGCCTTGTTACCACTGTGCAGGCTGCTGGTGGTGGTGTAATGGTGTGGGGGATGTTTTCTTGGCACACTTTAGGCCCCTTAGTGCCAGTTGGGCATCGTTTAAATGCCATGGCCTACCTGAGCATTGTTTCGGACCATGTCCATCCCTTTATGTCCACCATGTACCCATCCTCTGATGGTTACTTCCAGCAGGATAATGCACCATGTCACAAAGCTCGAATCATTTCAGAATGGTTTCTTGAACATGACAATGAGTTCACTGTACTAAAATGGCCCCCACAGTCACCAGATCTCAACCCAATAGAGCATCTTTGGGATGTGGTGGAACGGGAGCTTCGTGCCCTGGATGTGCATCCCACAAATCTCTGTCAACTGCAAGATGCTATCCTATCAATATGGGCCAACATTTCTAAAGAATGCTTTCAGCAACTTGTTGAATCAATGCCATGTAGAATTAAGGCAGTTTTGAAGGCGAAAGGGGTCAAACACAGTATTAGTATGGTATTCCTAATAATCCTTCAGGTGAGTGTGTGTATATAACAATTGATTCTTCTTGATAAAACAATTCCACCACCACACATTATCCATTGCCTCTTTTATTTCCCTATATACAGTTCGTTCTTTTAAAAAAGTAACTACTCCACATCCCTGGTGACCTCTCTCTATCTTTCCGGACAGAACTACTGTATATCCTGGTAATACAAATTGAAGATTTAGCTTGAGCCATGATTCTTGAACACAAATAACATTTGGTTTATATTCTAAATCTAAAACAAACTTGTCAAAATTCTTGTCCATTTGCCACAAGGCTCCTTGCATTGCACTGCATAAACCTTATCCCCATATATCTATTCAGATACTGTACCTGGGAAGTTTCTACAGAAGCTGCTCGAGTGAGGATACCATGTAACGTGTTTGCTGAAATTCCATAGATACCAGAGAAACTCAGATGCAGCTTCTAAGATTGTCTTGATCTTAGCTGATCTACTTGGTAACACAGCTGTTATTAATCACCTTGACAATAAAGGCTAAAAAGTTCTCTTTTGTCATTATTAGAGAACTCTCTTTTAGGATGTTTACATTGGCACTCTTTTGTTGCTTCTTTTTGTATGTTCCTTGAATCTTGTTCAGTTTTTCCACTAATCTCTTTCCTCCTGTCCTTGTCACAAACCTTCACTGCTTCAGCCTACAGTAGATAACGCACAGCCTTGTATTTCTGGATTTCTCTTGCTTTAACTTGTAGGCTACCTCACATCCTCCAATAGGCTGCGCTTTGTGGACCACCACAATAACAGCATTTTATATAATTTGTCTCTGTACCTTTGTCATAATCATGTTCTCATAATCATGAAATGGGCTACGGTGTTGCCTCGGGTTGTTTTTCATGTTTGCAGGTTGAAGCGACCCCAATCACGCTATATATAGCCCATGAGAGGAGAAATTTACCGGGGAATCCCAGCAAAAAACTTTATTTTACCCCAACCACCCCCATCCCGGAACGCGATTTTTAACGGGGTTTCTCCCTCGAAGAGATTGGTCTACTTCTGAGGGTTTTGGCAACCCTGCTTTCTAGCTTTCTGAGTGCTGGTATTATCAGGCGGCGAGATGTAGGCTTGAAAATACTTTACAAAATGTACTGGTGTATAGTAACTCTAGTAAGATTTGGCTCATCTGTTTTACAGGTTAATCGTCAAGACTGTGATGTAATACTGGTTCCTTTTTATTTGACCCAATGAAAGTAATTTTATGGATATGAGAGACTGTGGTCTGCTGTTGGTTCCTTTTTATTTTACACAAGGAATGGGTATTAACATTATATTGATATGAGGTGTAGTGGTGTCTGGAAGTGGGTGACCTAGATGTGACTCTGTAAAAATCCAAAAAAGTCTCAAAATCTAATTATGAAATGACAAGCATCAAAGTTTGATTTCATCCATTAATGTCACTATATGATCTCAGTCCTTTACAAGGCCGTACGCAGACGATATTAAAGATATCAATGTTACATTTTCACATATGTTGCTTACCTTATGAAGGATTATTTTATGTAGAAAAATAACACACACACACACACACACAAAAACAAGTAAATCACAAAAATTACTTTAGCTGGGTTTTAACATTTTCTTAATGTATTCCTAATTCTTAGTTCACCGAAAAATGGGTAAGAAGTGTTTGCACCCTGTCACTTAACTTCTGCTTGACTTTACAGCGTAAAGATCATTATGAAATTATTATTATCAGCCAATAGCCACAGAAGAGGTGCAGATTTTGCAATAAACAATTCAAAATAAATAAGTAAATAAATAAATAGACTGCAGGAATTAAAATTTGGGCAGAACATTAATTTACATGCTATTTTATTTAGTTGTCTGTTCAGAATCATGGTATTTAAAAAAGAAAAGAAAAAAGAAAGTCATGATTGTTAATTAATCCAGAACTGTACAGCTCTACTCTCCTGACTGACTGTTTCTCCCATTCCATACAGTGATGGGCAAATGGTCATTTCGAGCCCTGACATATGTTATTAACATAATTTACAAGGTCCTGTTATTAATAAGTGCTCACCTCCACTGACGTCTTCATTCAAAGGAGTAGTTGAAGAGACAGCATCTCTGTCTGGGGTGCAGGACGGAGCGGGCGCACTCATATTTTAAGGGGAGCCGGCAATCTGTTACAATTTGTTATTTTTAATAATTCTGAATAGTAATAATAATAATACAGTGTTAAATAATAATTATAATAAAAGTAACCTTTTGTGTCCTTCTGCTATACATACTAGGCCTATTAGCTCCCAAAAACAGCGTAGGCCTAATTCTATTCTATTTTTGTCTTTGTACCATAAATCATATATTTTAACATATGTGTGTGATAAGCTTACCTTGTTGTCTGTTTCAAAGGTTCAAATGGAAACAAGACTTTTGGCCGAGTTATTAAACTGTTGGAAAAGAAGGAAGTGGTGAACGAAAATTTCCTAGCTGTATTCGTTCCTTTTTACCTTTGGAGTATTTTGCTGTAAAGCACTTGCAGGACCTGTTTTTGGTTCTTTTTGGATTCTCATAAATCCTGTCCACGTATTTATTTTATTATGTGATATGTGGTAAGATTTGGAAAATTCTTCAAAAT